>NC_057813.1:144565305-144865305 GCF_018294505.1 Triticum aestivum | reverse complement strand
AGACCGAAAGTGGAAGCGTTAGCACAACGCGGTTGATGTTGTCGTACGTCTTCATGATCCGACCGATCCAAGTACCGAATGTACGGCACCTCCGAGTTCAGCACACATTCAGCTCGATGACGTCCCACGAACTCCGATCTAGCAGAGCTTTGCAGGAGAGTTCCATCAGCACGACGGCGTGATGACGAGGTCAACGATGCTACCGACGCAGGGCTTCGCCTAAACACCGGTACGATATTACCGAGGTGGAATATGGTGGAGGGGGGCATCGCACACTGCTCGGAGAGATCAACAGATCAACTTGTGTGTCTATGGGGTGCCCCTTGCCTCGGTATATAAAGTGGAGAGGAGGGGTGGGGCCGGCCCTCTCTATGGCGCGCCCTGGGGAGTCCTACTCCCACCGGGAGTAGGATCCCCCCCCCTTCCATGTAGTAGGAGTAGGAGTCAAGGAAAGGGAAAAAGAGAAGAGTAGGAAGGAGGGGCCGCAGCCCCTCCCCCTAGTCCAATTTGGACTAGGCCTTGGGGGTGCGCAGCCTCCCCTCTCACTTTCCCCTAAAGCCCAATAAGGCACATATACTCCCCAGCGAATTCCCGTAACTCTCCGGTACTCCGATAAATACCCGAATCACTCGGAACCTTTCCGATGTTCGAATATAGTAGTCCAATATATCGATATTTACGTCTCAACCATTTCGAGACTCCTCGTCATGTCCCCTATCTCATCCGGGGCTCCGAACTACCTTCGGTACATCAAAACACATAACTCATAATATAAGTCGTCGCTGAACTTTAAGCGTGCGGACCCTACGGGTTCGAGAACTATGTAGACATGACCGAGACACGTCTCCCGTCAATAACCAATAGTCGAACCTGGATGCTCATATTGTCTCCTACATATTCTACAAAGATCTTTATCGGTCAAACCGCATAACAACATACGTTGTTCCCTTTGTCATCCGTATGTTACTTGCCCGAGATTCGATCGTCGGAATCTCAATACCTAGTTCAATTTTCTTACCGGCAAGTCTCTTTACTCGTTATGTAATGCATCATCCCGCAACTAACTCATTAGTCACATTGCTTAAAAGGCTTATAGTGATGTGCATTACCGAGAGGGCCCAGAGATACCTCTCCGACAATCGGAGTGACAAATCCTAATCTCGGAATACGCCAACTCAACAAGTACCTTCGGAGACACCTGTAGAGCACCTTTATAATCACCCAGTTACGTTGTGAGGTTTGGTAGCACACAAAGTGTTCCTCCGGTAAACGGGAGTTGCATAATCTCATAGTCACAGGAACATGTATAAGTCATGAAGAAAGCAATAGCAACATACTAAACGATCAAGTGCTAAGCTAACGGAATGGTTCAAGTCAATCACATCATTCTCTAATGATGTGATCCCGTTAATCAAATGACAACTCATGACTATGGCTAGGAAACTTAAGCATCTTTGATTCAACGAGCTAGTCAAGTAGAGGCATACTAGTGACATTATGTTTGTCTATGTATTCACACATGTACTAAGTTTCCGGTTAATACAATTCTAGCATGAATAATAAACATTTATCATGAAATAAAGAAATAAATAATAACTTTATTATTGCCTCTAGGGCATATTTCCTTCAGTCTCCCACTTGCACTAGAGTCAATAATCTAGTTCACATCACCATGTGATTTAACACCAATATTCACATCTTTATGTGATTAATACCCATAGCTCACATCATCATGTGATCAACACCCAAAGTGTACTAAGGTATGATCATGTTTTGCTCGTGAGAGAAGTTTAGTCAACGGGTCTGTCACATTCAGAGTTGTATGTATTTTGCAAATATTCTATGTCTACAATGCTCTTCACAGAGCTACTCTAGCTAATTGCTCCCACTTTCAATATGTATCCAGACTGAGACTTACAGTCATCTGGATCGGTGTAAAAGCTTGCACCGATGTAACACTTTACGACGGGCTCTTTTATCACCTCCATAATCGAGAAATATTTCCTTAGTCCTCACTAAGGATATTCTTGACCGATGTCCAGTGATCTACTCCTAGATCAAAATTGTACTCCCTTTCCCAACTCAGAGCAAGGTATACAATAGGTCTGGTACACAGAATAGCATACTTTATAGAACCTATGACTGAGGCATAGGGAATGACTTTTCATTATCTTTCTATTTTCTGCCATGGTTGGGTTTTGAGTCTTACTCAACTTCACACCTTGCAACATAGGCAAGAACTCCTTCCTTGACTGTTCTATTTTGAACTACTTCAAAATCTTATCAAGGTATGTACTCATTGAAAAATCTTATCAAGCGTCTTGATCTATCTCTATAGATCTTGATGCTCAATGTGTAAGCAGCTTCACCAAGGTATTTATTTGAAAAACTCTTATTCAAGTATCCTTTTATGCTATCCAGAATTTCTATATCATTTCCAATCAACAATATGTCATCTACATATAGTTTTAGAAATGCTACAGAGCTCCCACTCACTTTCTTGCAAATACAGGCTTCTCCAAAAGTCTGTATAAAACAATATGCTTTGATCAACTCATCAAAGCGTATATTCCAACTCTGAGATGCTTACACCAGTCCATAGATGGATCGCTAGAGCTTGCACATTTTGTTAGCACCTTTAAGATTGACAAAACCTTCTGGTTGCATCATATACAACTCTTCTTTAAAAAAAATCCATCAAGGAATGCAGTTTTGACATGCATTTGCCAGATTTCATAAAATGTGGCAATTGCTAACATGATTCGGATAGACTTAAGCATCGATACGAGTGAGAAAATCTCATCGTATTCAACACCTTGAACTTGTCGAAAAACCTTTTTTCGACAAGTCGAGCTTTGTAGATAGTAACACTACTATCAGCGTATGTCTTCCTCTTGAAGATCCATTTATTTTCTATGGCTTGCCGATCATAGGGCAAGTCCACCAAAGTCCACACTTTGTTCTCATACATGGATCCCATCTCAGATTTCATGGCCTTCAAACCACTTCGCAGAATCTGGGCTCATCACCGCTTCCTCATAGTTCGTAGGTTCATCATGGTCTAGTAACATGACTTCCAGAATAGGATTACCGTACCACTCTGGTGCGAACTGTACTTTGGAAGACCTATGAGGTTCTGTAGTAACTTAATCTGAAGTTTCATGATCATCATCATTAGCTTCCTCACTAATTGGTGTAGGAATCACTGGAACTGATTTCTGTGATGAACTACTTTCCAATTCAGGAGAAGGTACAATTACCTTATCAAGCTCTACTTTCCTCCCACTCACTTCTTTCGAGAGAAACTCCTTCTCTAGAAAGGATCCATCTTAGCAACAAATATCTAGCCTTTGGATCTGTGATAGAAGGTGTACCCAATAGTTTCCTTTGGGTATTCTATGAAGAGGCACTTCTCCGATTTGGGTTCGAGCTTATCAGGTTGAAACTTTTTCACATAAGCATCACAGCCCCAAACTTTAAGAAACGACAACTTTGGTTTCTTGCCAAACCATAATTCATAAGGTGTCGTCTCAACGAATTTTGATGGTGCCCTATTTAAAGTGAATGCGGTTGTCTCTAATGCATAACCACAAAATGATAGTGGTAAATTGGTAAGATACATCATAGATCGCACCATATCCAATAAAGTTCGATTACGATGTTCGGACACACCATTATGTTGTGGTGTTCCATGTGTCGTGAGCTGTGAAACTATTCCACATTGTTTTTAAATGAAGGCCAAACTCGTAACGCAAATATTCTCCTCTACGATCAGATTGTAGAAACTTTATTTTCTTGTTACGATGATTCACCACTTCACTCTGAAATTCTTTGAACTTTTCAAATGTTTCAGACTTGTGCTTCATTAAGTAGATATACTCATATCTGCTCAAATCATTTGTGAAGGTTAGAAAATAGCGATACCCGCCATGAGCATCAACACTCATTGGACCGCATACATCGGTATGTATTATTTCCAACAAGTCAGTAACTCGTTCCATTGTTTCGGAGAACGGAGTTTTAGTCATCTTGCCCAAAAGGCACGGTTCCCAAGCATCAAATGATTCATAACCAAGTGATTCCAAAAATCCATCTTTATGGAGTTTCTTCATGCGCTTTACACCGATATGACCCAAACGGCAGTGCCACAAATAAGTTGCACTATCATTATCAACTTTGCATCTTTTGGCATCAATATTATGAATATGTGTATCACTACGATCGAGATCCAACAAACTATCTTATTGGGTGTATGACCATCGAAGGTTTTATTCATGTAAACAGAACAACAATTACTCTCTGATTTTAAATGAATAATTGTATTGCAATAAACATGATCAAATCATATTCATGAGCAACGCAAACGCCAAATAACATTTATTTAGGTTTAACACTAATCCCGAAAGTATAGGGAGTGTGCGATGATGATCATATCAATCTTGGAACCACTTCCAATACACATCGTCACTTCACCCTCAACTTGTCTCTGTTTATTCTGTAACTCCTGTTTCGAGTTACTAATTTTTAGCAACTGAACAAGTATCAAATACCTAGGGGCTACTATAAACACTAGTAAGGTACACATCAATAACCTGTATATCAAATATACCCTTGTTCACTTTGCCATCCTACTTATCCACCAAATATTCAGGGAACTTCCGCTTCCAGTGACCATTTACTTTGCAGTAGAAGCACTCAGTTTCAGGCTTTGGTCCAGCTTTGGGATTCTTCGCGGGAGTGACAACTTGCTTGCCATTCTACATGAAGTTCCCTTTCTTTCCCTTTGCCCTTTTCTTGAAACTAGTGGTCTTGTTAATCATCAACACTTGATGCTCTTTCTTGATTTCTACCTTCGTCGATTTCAGCATCACGAAGAGCTCGGGAATCGTTTTCGTTATCCCTTGCATACTATAGTTCATCACAAAGTTCTACTAACTTGGTGATGGTGACTAGAGAACTTTGTCAATCACTATCTTATCTGGAAGATTAACTCCAACTTTATTCAAGCGATTGTAGTACCCAGACAATCTGAGCACATGCTCACTGCTTGAGCTATTCTCCTCCAATTTTTAGCTATAGAACTTGTTGGAGACTTCATATCTCTCAACTCAGGTATTTGCTTGAAATATTAACTTTAACTCCTGGAACATCTCATATGGTACATGACGTTCAAAACGTCTTTGAAGTCTCGATTCTAAGCCGTTAAGCATGGTGCACTAAACTATCAACTAGTCATCATATTGAGCTAGCCAAACGTTCATAACGTCTGCATCTGCTCCTGCAATAGGTCTGTCACCTAGCGGTGCATCAAGGACATAATTCTTCTGTGTAGTTATGAGGATAAACCTCAGAACACGGACCCAGTCCGCATCATTGCTACTATCATCTTTCAACTTAGTTTTCTCTAGGAACACATATAAAAACATAGGGAAGCAATAACGCGAGCTATTGATCTACAACATTATTTGCAAAATACTATCAGGACTAAGTTCATGATAAATTAAAGTTCAGTTAATCATATTACTTAAGAACTCCCACTTAGATAGACACCCCTCTAGTCATCTAAGTGATCACGTGATCCAAATCAACTAAACCATGTCCGATCATCACGTGAGATGGAGTAGTTTTCAATGGTGAACATCACTATGTTGATCATATCTACTATATGAGGAACGCTCGACCTTTCGGTCTTAGTGTTCCGAGGCCATATCTGCATATGCTAGGCTCGTCAAGTTTAACCTGAGTATTTTGCGTGTGCAAAACTGACTTACACCCGTTGTATTTGAACGTAGAGCTTATTACACCCGATCATCACGTTGTGTCTCGGCACGAAGAACTTTCACAATGGTGCATACTCAGGGAGAACACTTATACCTTGAAATTTAGTGAGAGATCATCTTATGAAGCTACCGTCGAACTAAGCAAAATAAGATGTATAAAAGATAAACATCACATGCAATCAAAATATGTGACATGATATGGCCATCATCATCTTGTGTCTTTGATCTCCATATCCAAAGCATCGTCATGATCTCCATCGTCACCAACATGACACCAAGATCTCCATCATCTTGATCTATATCAATGTGTCGTTACATGGTCGTCTCGCCAACTATTGCTCTTGCAACTATTGCTATCGCATAGCGATAAAGTAAAGCAATTATTTGGCGCTTGCATATTTATGCAATAAAGAGACAACCATAAGGCTTCTGCCAGTTGCTGATAACTTCAACAAAACATGATCATCTCATACAACAACTTATATCTCATCACATCTTGACCATATCACATCACAACATGCCCTATAAAAACAAGTTAGACGTCCTCTATTTTGTTGTTGCAAGTTTTACATGGCTGCTACGGGCTAAGCAAGAACCGTTCTTACCTACGCATCAAAACCACAATGATATTTTGTCAAGTTAGTGTTGTTTTAACCTTCTCAAGGACAGGGCGTAGCCACACTCGGTTCAACTAAAGTTGGAGAAACTGACACCCGCCAGCCACCTATGTGCAAAGCACATCGGTAGAACCAGTCTCGCGTAAGCGTACACGTAATGTCGGTCCGGGCCGCTTCATCCAACAATACCGCCGAACCAAAGTATGACATGCTAGTAAGCAGTATGACTTGTATCGCCCACAACTCACTTGTGTTCTACTCGTGCATATAACATCTACGCGTAAACCTGGCTCGGATGCCACTGTTGGGGAACGTAGTAATTTCAAAAAAATTCCTACGCACACGCAAGATCATGGTGATGCATAGCAACAAGAGGGGAGAGTGATGTCCACGTACCCTCGTAGACCAAAAGAGGAAGCGTTAACACAACGCGGTTGATGTAGTCGTACGTCTTCACGATCCGACCGATCCAAGTACCGAATGTACGGCACCTCCGAGTTCAGCACACGTTCAGCTAGATGACGTCCCATGAAATCCGATCCAGCAGAGCTTTGCAGGAGAGATCCGTCAGCACGACGATGTGATGACGGTGTTGATGATGCTACAGATGCAGGGCTTCGCCTAAGCACCGCTACGATATTATCGAGGTGGAATATGGTGGAGGGGGGCACCGCACATGGCTGGGAGAGATCAACAGATCAACTTGTATGTCTATGAGGTGCCCCTTGCCTTAGTATATAAAGGAGGAGAGGAGGGGAGGGGCCGACCCTCTCTATGGCACGCCCTGGGGAGTCCTACTCCCACCAGGAGTAGGATTCCCCCCCTTCCATGTAGTAGGAGTAGGAGTCAAGGAAAGGGAAAAGAGAAGAGTAGGAAGGAGGGGGCGCAGCCCCTCCCCTAGTCCAATTCGGACTAGGCCTTGGGGGGCGCGCAGCCTCCCCTCTCTCTTTCCCCTAAAGCACAATAAGGCCCATATACTCCCCGGCGAATTCCCGTAACTCTCCGGTACTCCGATAAATACCCGAATCACTCAGAACCTTTCCGATGTCCGAATATAGTCGTCCAATATATCGATCTTTACGTCTTGACCATTTCGAGACTCCTCGTCATGTCCCCGATCTCATCCAGGACTCCGAACTACCTTCGGTACATCAAAACACATAACTCATAATGTAAATCATCACCGAACTTTAAGCATGCGGACCCTATGGGTTCGAGAACTATGTAGACATGATCGAGACACGTCTCCGGTCAATAACCAACAGCGGAACCTGGATGCTCATATTGGCTCCTACATATTCTACGAAGATCTTCATTGGTCAAACCGCATAACAACATACGTTGTTCCCTTTGTCAGCGGTATGTTACTTGCCCGAGATTCGATCATCGGTATCTCAATACCTAGTTCAATCTCGTTACCGGCAAGTCTCTTTACTCGTTATGTAATGCATCATCCCGCAACTAACTCATTAGTCACATTGCTTAAAAGGCTTATAGTGATGTGCATTACCGAGAGGGCCCAGAGATACCTCTCCGACAATCGGAGTGACAAATCCTAATCTCGAAATACGACAACTCAACAAGTACCTTCGGAGACACTTGTAGAGCACCTTTATAATCACCCAGTTATGTTATAACGTTTGATAGCACACAAAGTGTTCCTCCGGTAAACGGGAGTTGCATAATCTCAGTCATAGGAACATGTATAAGTCATGAAGAAAGCAATAGCAACATACTAAACGATCGAGTGCTAAGCTAACGGAATGGGTCAAGTCAATCACATTATTCTCTAATGATGTGATCCCGTTAATCAAATGACAACTCATGTCTATGGCTAGGAAACTTAACCATCTTTGATTCAACGAGCTAGTCAAGTAGAGGCATACTAGTGACATTATGTTTGTCTATGTATTCACACATGTACTAAGTTTTCGGTTAATACAATTCTAGCATGAATAATAAACATTTATCATGAAATAAGGAAATAAATAATAACTTTGTTATTGCCTCTAGGGCATATTTCCTTCAATTACCTCCCCGTGAAGGGTTTGAACTCGTAAATCCTCTAATTCGTGCCCCTATACACTGTTGTTAGACCTATACCCACCACAACCAACTGCACCCTTCCCAACACTTGCAGCCAGCCAGCCGACTATGTTTTTTTACCGGAGGCGGGATATACCGGTGTTGGATCTATCATAAACTATTGCTTTTAGATTTGTGTTGTGCTGGACCCACCCAGAATTTAGTTTCTGTTTCTTCGGTGATACAAAACGTATACGAGATGAATACAAGGACGATGGGCCCAACAATAAATATCTCCCAACCAGCCCCGTCTCTCTCTCGCATTATCTCCAGATTAGATCGTACAACCTCTCTCTCTCTCCCCAGAGCAACAGAAGCTTGACCGGCCGGCCTCCGTCCAACTCTGGCGACCGTCAACTCCGGCCACCGGATTTGCTTCCCCACCAGCCTCCGCCCAACTCTGGCGATCGTCAACTTCAGCGAGGTAGTTTTGCGGTGAGGTGTGTCTGTCCCGGCCATCGATGGGTCCGATGACGGCAACAAGGTAGTGGCTTCACCGGCTGGCGCTGGATCCGGCATCCACGACGCCTCTCGGCGGCCTCCTCGTCCATCTCGTCCCCGACGTGATCAGCTCGTGAGCACGGGCACCAGGACGGGTCATCGCCAGATCCGGCGACTCCAAGCCTGACCGCCGCCGAATTTTGTGAGTCCACAATCCCATCTATCCTAACCTCTCTCCATATGCACTTCATGATTTCGGATTTAATTAGCATGATTTGAACATTCTTTGTTTCTTTACCAGATCGTCGGCCTTCCCTGCTACTTCAGTTTCAGATATTTGTTGAACATTCTTTGTTTCTTTACTAGATCATCAGCCTCCCCTGCTACTTCAGTTTCAGATATTTGTTGAACATTCTTTGTTTCTTTACCAGATCGTCGGCCTCCCCTGCTACTTCATTTTCATATATTTGCAACTTGATTTGAACATTCTTTGTTTGTGACAGAGAGCATGGAGTATAGTTTTTTGAAAGAGACTGAGATCTATGAAATTACTTCTCTGAAAATATGTAATTACTTCCCTGTAATATATTTGAATGTGGTGTTGCAAGTTGTGAAACAAATTTATGTGAAATGATTTGTGGAATATATGTGAATTTATATTTCAATATGGTGAAACAGACAATTTCAGTCTGTGGAAGTGTTACATATTTCTGAAAATGGTTGGAATGATTTTGAGTGGGATATGAATTGAAATAGTTGTGTGTAGTTGAGCTGCGCAAAAAATGTGAAACTAATATTTCAATGTATTGTTGCAAGTTGTGAAACTAATTTCTCTAAAATATATGAAATTACTTCTCTGAAATACATAAAACTGATATTTCTCATATTTGTAACTTGTTATTTCAGTGAGAAATTACTTCCTTGAAATGTATTTCAATGTGGTGTTGCAAGTTGTGAAACTATTTTTTGTCCAAATATATGAAATTACTTCTCTGAAATATATGAAACTGCTATTTCATATATTTGTAACATGTTGTTTCGGTGAGAAATGTACTGAAATATATGAAATTACTTTCCTGAAATATATTTCAATGTGGTGTTGCAAGTTGTGAACCTAATTTCTGTGAAAATATATGAAATTACCACATTGAAATATATGAAACTGCTATTTGTCATATCTGTAACTTGTTATTTCAGAAAGTGAGAGAGGTTTGTCCTTTGTGAAAAATTTGAAACTGGGATTTCAATGTGTTGTTGTAAGTTGCAAAACTATTTTCTATGAAAATATATGGAATTAGATCTCTGAAAAATATGAAACAACTATTTCTCTTATCTGTCATTTGTTATTTTAGTGATATATGTATTGAGAAATTACTTCCCTGGAATATATTTCAATGCGGTGTTGCAAGTTGTGAAAATAATTTCTGCGAAAAAATATGAAATTACTTCTATGAAATATATGAAACTGTTGTTTCTCTTATCTAGCATTTGTTATTTAAGTGAGATGTGTATTGGGAAATATGAAATTACTTCCCTGAAATATATTCCAATGTGTTGTTACAAGTTGTAAAAGTAATTTCTGTGAAAATATATGATATTAGATCTCTGAAAAATATGAAACTGCTATTGTCGTATATGTAATTTGTTATTTCAGTCATATATGTATTGAAATGTATGAAATTACTTCCCTGAAAATATATGTAATTACTTTACTGAAATACAAAAATATACATCACTTACATGGCTCAGCTACACATAGATATGTGAAATTTATATTACAATGTAGTGTAACTAGACTATTTTAGCCTATGCAAGTGTTATATGCTTCTTAAGAGGATTGCAATATTTTTTGAAATATTTGAAATGATATTTCAATTAGGTATGAATTGAAATAGCTATGTGTAGCTAAGTTGTTTTGGAAAAAAAATACGAAACTGACATTTAAAGTGAAAGAGGTTGATCCTTTGAAAAATAAGCTGATATTTTTGTACGTGTGTGAATTGTGAAGTGAGACCGGCTATAGTGGCTGAAATCACGTGGGTAGGCCCAGCTGGTCAAATCACGTGGGCGGGGACCAGCCAGTGGCAGATGTAGAGGGTGGACAGGATGGGCCATGGCCCACCCTGAGATTGGATAATGGGCTTTATACCATAGGGAAAAAGCTTAAAAAAAATTATATATACAATTGCACTGTTGGCCCACCCTGACCCAATGGGCTAGGTCCACCACTGAGACCAGCTGGTGGAATAGAGGTAATAGCACCAGGAGTCCCACAACTTGTACTGGATGTGATGATTTGGTCCCAATCTTGCAAAAGGCAACTATTGAGTCACACAACTTGCAGCCAATGTGCAAATTTGGTCCCAGCCAATCAGAGCACTACAAGTGGAGCCTAGTCAGCACAGCCGGTCAGCACAGCGCATTTTGCATTTACCCCCCTGGACTTAGCACTAATCAACTCGCACTACAAGTGGAGGAAGGAGCTGGATCCAGCTCGCCGCCATGGTGTCTTGGAGGAAGAGCGGAGCTCTGCTTCCGGCGCACCACCGAGCCCGACGACACAGACCCCCAGAGCGCGGCCAGATGGGCGCCGGCGGATTTCCCTGCCGCCTCCGCCTCCTCCTCCTCCTCCTCGCCGCCGTGCTCCTCCTGCTCCTGTCGACGGCGTCGTGCGCCGACCTCTACGCGGTCGTCTACAAGGGCTGCGCCAACCAGACCTTCGCGGGGGGCGCGCCGCCGCCCACCGTCGCGGCGCTCTCCTCCGCGCTCGCCGCGCAGTCGGCCTCCGCCAAGTTCTACAAGACCTCCTCGGCGTCGGCCTCCTCGGCCTCCGCCTCCGTCTTCGGCCTCTTCCAGTGCCGCGGCGACCTCTCCGGCCCGGACTGCTCCTCCTGCGTCGCGCGCGCCATGTCCTCCTGGCGCTACCTCTGCGGCGGCGCCGTCGCGGCCCGCGTCCAGCTCAACGGCTGCCTCGCGCTCTACGAGATCTCCAGCTTCCCCCAGGTCCCCGGCGTTCAGATGCTCTTCAAGACCTGCGGCTCTGGCGGGGGCGCCGCCGACGCCCCGGACTTCGAGACCCGCCGCGGCACCGCCTTCAGCCAGCTCGAGGGCGGAGCGGGCTCCAGCGCGGGGGGGTTCTTCGTCACCAGCTTCCAGCAGGTGTACGCGCTGGCGCAGTGCGAGGGCGACCTCTCCAACGTCAACTGCAGCAACTGCGTCACCCAGGCCGTGCAGCGCGTCGCCGTCGAGTGCGGCGGCGCCCCCTCCGGCCAGGTCTACCTCGACAAGTGCTACATTACCTACAGCTACTACCCCCACGGCGTGCCCCACGGCGGCGGCGGCGGCCTCGGAGGTATACTACCGTTCCTTCTTCCTCCAAACATCTGTAGTGCGGGAAGTGGAGGAAGTTGTGGGCCGAGCTCGTGCGGGAGATTGGCAGGCTCGCACCGGGGCCCCGCCGCCGCCCCCGCCCCGCGTTCTCGTCGCGGCGCGCCGTCGCCGCGCTCCCGGACCCGTCGCCGCGGCCGCTTCGCGACAACCGCGCCAGGCTCTCCGACAGGCACTGCCACTGGATACTGCAGTCGCTGGGCCAGGCCGTGCACATCATCGCGCCCGACGGCAAGCTCCTCTACTGGTGAGACACGCTCCTTGGCTTGGTTTGGTCGCGCATGCATGGTGCCCACCAGGTGTTCGATCAAAATGCTGAACCAGTACTGTTACTATGAATAGCTTCAAGTGTAGGATGTGGTGCTTTTTTGGCTATATTCAGTTGTGTGATCCTGCCCACCGAGTGAAAATGTGTTGCTGGGACCTGCATGGAGGCTGAAATGCTAGCTCAGAACTTAGTTTGGGCTGCACAGATCTCTTGTGCTGCTACAAGGATGTAACTAATGGCCTTTCCCTTGAGGTTATATTGAGCTAGTAGTCCTGTGTGCATTAGCTTTATGCGGTAGAGGATTCTGTGGCTTTACCGGGTGGAAAGCGGTTGCTAAATTCAGAAATGGATGTCCAGCCTCTAGCTTCTCCCGGTGATCACACTGGGATGTTGTATGGCATTGACCTGCTTAGCATCAACTCATCCTATGTAGGTATGGTAATAACTTAAGTTAGGTTTGTTCAAGATAGACCGCTAAAATTTGAACATGATGATTCTTTGCATGATTGCATCAGTTAGTGAGCATTATTTTTTATTCTGGTGTTGGTAAGCAAACTTGACCCACAAAAACTGTACAAACGTTGAAGCATCATGTCTGCTTTAAAGATCTACGTTATCTCAGATTGGTTGGAATAATTTGCCAACACTATACCCATGCCACATATTTGGTGGACCTTAGTTATGATGGTGCATACCTATCAGGCATTTTTTTTGTGTGAATGGTATACCCAACACTATACACTATACCCATCTGGCCGCGCTCTGGGGGTCTGTGTCGTCGGGCTCGGTGGTGCGCCGGAAGCAGAGCTCCGCTCTTCCTCCAAGACACCATGGCGGCGAGCTGGATCCAGCTCTTCCTCCACTTGTAGTGCGGGTTGATTAGTGCTAAGTCCAGGGGGGTAAATGCAAAATGCGCTGTGCTGACCGGCTGTGCTGACTAGGCTCCACTTGTAGTGCTCTGATTGGCTGGGACCAAATTTACACATTGGCTGCAAGTTGTATGACTTAATAGTTGCCTTTTGCAAGATTGGGACCAAATCATCACATCCAGGACAAGTTGTGGGACTCTCGGTGCTATTACCTCGGTGGAATACAACGGTTTAAAAGTAATGTGTGCAATACAAGATACATCTTATGACAATTTTTGAGGTGGCAAGATTTTATTGGTCAGAGAAGCTCCGGTAGATCCCGGGAACGGTAAAAAGAGGTTTGCGGCCAGCTAGCCATCATCGAGGAAAAAGTGCAGCTCCAGGCTATCGTCGTGATGCACTGATGCCCCTATGGGCCCCTGAAGTCCTGAACCCATGCTAGTCACCCACACATTCCTCTCCTCCGTTAAAGAAATAGATAGAAGATCTCTTTGCTCCCTCCCCGACCGTTACGTTCAAACGCGCCAATCCGACCGTTACCCATAAAAAACACACCACGATCCACCCACAAAGCCATCTCTTGCCGAACACCTGCTCTGCTCCTACTGTCCTGTCGGAATCCCCAAGCTAAACGCTTCAATAATACTCCCACAAGAACTGCGCGCTCCACAAAATCCCATGACCCGAATCCCTCGCCATCACCACCACCACCGATGGCCGCCGACCTCCTCCTCCTCCGCTTCGTGCCGCTCCTCCTGCTGCTGCTAGCGGCGTCCCTCGTGCCGCCCGCCTCCTCCGCGTCGCCGTCGGCGGGGAAGAACAACACCGTCAGTATCGACTCGGCCACGCTCTCCTTCTCCGACCTCACGCTGCTGGGGGACGCCTTCCTGCGGAACGGCTCCGTGGGGCTGACGCGCGACACCGGCGTGCCGTCCTCCAGCGCCGGCACCGTGCTCTGCAGCCGCCCCGTCGCACTCCGGGGCAGCGCCAACGCCACCGCCTCCTTCGCCGCCAGGTTCTCCTTCGTCATCGCCAACCAGAACGCCGGCTCCACCGGCGGCGACGGCATCGCCTTCTTCATCTCCTCCGACCGCGCCACGCTCGGCGCTACCGGCGGCTACCTCGGCCTCTTCAACTCCTCGGTCGCTGCTGCTGCCGTTCCGAATGACGACGACGCCGAAGACCCCGCCATCGTCGCCGTGGAGTTCGACACCATGGTCAACGCCGAGCTCGGCGACCCCAGCGACAACCACGTCGGGCTGGACCTCGGCTCGCCGGCCTCCGTCAGCGCGGTCGACCTCGCAGACTCCGGGATCGTCCTCAAGAGCGGCAACCTCACCACCGCGTGGATCGATTACCGCGGGGTCGAACACCTCCTCGAGGTATCGCTGAGCTACTCCGGTGTCAAGCCGAAGAGGCCCGTCTTCTCCGCGGTCGTCGACCTCTCGCCGTACCTCAAGGAGGCCATGTACGTCGGCTTCTCTGCCTCCACGGAGGGGAGCACACAGCAACACACCATCAAGGAATGGACCTTTCAGACCTTCGGATTGCCGCCGGCGACCAACGCCTCCTCCTTTACCAACACCACGAGCAATGTCTCGGAGCCGGCGGTGCCCGGCGTGGCCGCGAGCGGCGGGGCGACCAGCAAGAAAAGGTTTGGGCGCGCCATCACCATCCTCGGCCCCGTCGCGCTCGCCGTCGCGTTCATGTTCTTCGCCTGTGTGTCCGTCAAGAAGCTGGCGGAGCTCAGCTCCAAGAAGGACGCCGTCTTCCTGCCGGGGCTGCTCAAGGGGCCAAGGAAGTTCAGCCACAAGGAGCTGAGCATGGCGACCAGAGGATTCCACGCGAGCAGAGTCATCGGCAGAGGCGCGTTCGGCACGGTGTACAAGGCGGCCATGCCGGGCGCGGCCACCACGTACGCCGTGAAGCGGTCGACGCAGGCGCACCAGAGCCGGAGCGAGTTCGTCGCCGAGCTCTCCGTCATCGCCTGCCTCCGGCATAAGAACCTGGTCCAGCTCGAGGGCTGGTGCGACGAGAAGGGCGAGTTGCTGCTCGTGTACGAGTACATGCCCAACGGCAGTCTGGACAAGGCGCTGTACGGCGACCCCTGCACGCTCTCCTGGCCGGAGCGCCACAACGTGGCCGCCGGCATCGCGTCCGTGCTGTCCTACCTCCACCAGGAATGCGAGCAGCGCGTGATCCACAGGGACATCAAGACGGGCAACATCCTGCTCGATGGCAACCTGAGCCCCCGGCTGGGCGACTTCGGGCTCGCCCGGCTCATGGACCACAACAAGAGCCCGGTATCCACGCTCACCGCGGGCACCATGGGGTACCTCGCGCCGGAGTACCTGCAGTCCGGCAAGGCCACGGACCAGACCGACGTGTTCAGCTACGGCGTGGTGGTGCTGGAGGTGTGCTGCGGGAGGCGGCCGATCGATAGGGAGGAGGCCGACAAGGACGGGGCCGGGAGCAAGAACAACGTAAACCTGGTGGACTGGGTGTGGCGGCTGCACGGCGAGGACCGGCTCATCGAGGCCGCCGACGCGCGGCTGAACGGCGAGTTCGACCGGGAGGGGATGCTGCGGCTGCTGCTCGTCGGGCTGAGCTGCGCCAACCCGAACTGCGAGGAGCGGCCGGCGATGCGGCGGGTGGTGCAGATACTGAACAGCGAGGCCGACCCGGTGCCGGTGCCGCGGAAGAAGCCGCTCCTCGTGTTCAGCTCCAGCGCGTCGATCAAGCTGCAGGAGATGGCCTTCTCCTGCGGCGACGACGTCAGAGGAGGCTACCCGGCGGCCACCACCACCAACCCGGCGTCCCCGAGATCGGAGGGAGCCGACATAGAAAGGTGATCAAAGGAAAACAATGTGCTGTTGTGTGATTCTCGTACACGTTTTGTTGTGATGTGCTTTCTCATAAGGGGAATATAGGTAATAATCCCCAATGGTGTATGATTGTTGGAATGCTAATAAGCCGATTGTTCTTCTCTTGTTTGAAAGCCATATTACCATTTTCAGTAGATCCATATTGCCAACAAAATTGCTACCGCAGTGCCCCCATCGATTGAAATCAGCTCGTTGGTCCTGTTTGAAATTAAGAAAAAACATAGGAATTTTGGAGGATATGATTTCTATAGGAATTTTTCTTTAGAATTTCTATAGGAATTTCTTCCTTAAGAGTAAGATAAAAAAATGAATTGCTATCTTACATTTCTTTGAAAGTTTTATGGGAAAGGTTATTTCACAGAAATTTTGCAGAAAACCATACATGAAGTCTCATGTTTTCTTCCCTTCGTGTCTGTAATTTCTGCATTTTTTGCGTGACATCCAGGCCCCAATTTGGCATTTTTTTTATGATTTTCGTTTCGTAGGAATCTAGGATATGTCGCATCTTAATTTTCTACTTTACTTTCCAATTTCTAGTTTTTGAATTCCCGTGTTTCAAACGGATCATGACTTTAACCAGACCGCCCCTATTTTTATCGAAAATGCTACGCTCTGGTCGCGTCCTCCCCGCGACGCGTGTCCTGTGGGCCTGTGTGGACGTCTCTCTCTCTCTCTCTCTCTCTCTCTCTCTCTCTCTCTCTCTCTCTCTCTCTCTCTCTCTCTCATCCAGCCTTATCCCCTGTCTTCCTCAACCCATATTATCCTCCCTTTCTTCTTTGTCTCTCAATTCTTCGTCATCTCCTCTTTCTAGATTCGTCCCCTGCAAAGCAAGAGCATCGCCTTCTTCTCTATTTCTCTTCCCATCCTCAACCCTGCCTTAGTGTTGTTGCAAGAAGGGCCAGCTGTTGCAATTGCCCATCAACTTTGCAAAGCGGTGGTCGTGCTTCTGCAACAGGGGTTATGTTTCTGAAACATGCATGTTGTTGCATTGGTTTGCAACTGGGGCTATGTTTCTAAAACATTTGCGTTGCCGTAATGGTTTGCAATGAGGGAAGGGGAGCTATGTATTTAAAACATGTGTGATGTTGCAATGGTTGACCGCAGTGCGCTTATGCAAAATGAATCTTGTTTCAAAAGCAAAAAAAAAGGTTTAACGAAGATTGCAACATGGCTCCTTGCAGAGGGCCGAGCGCAACATGGGTCTTGTTTAAAAGGAAAAAATGTATCAAAAATATTGCAACAAGGCTCAACGAGCGCCAAGCGGCAATAAAGATGGTCATTTTATTTAATTATTTCTCTATTTTATTTCTTATTTCACGGTAATACGAGTGCCTTTCGTTCTTTCTTCTTGGAATGGATTTTATTGTTTCTTTGTCTTACTAGTAGAATGTCCATGGGTTGCTACGGACTATAATGCATGTATAAATGAATCAAACAAATAATTAAGGTCGTCTCCAAAGTTGAAGTTCATTTCTCACTCATACGTTCCGGCTTGTTTGGCCAGCAAACGGGCGCCCAGTAGGCTCCCCAAAATTCAAACATCTAGACAGTCTGGTGATACGGAGCATCCCACGGTCATCCCCATGGACATGCCTTCGTCTCCCCAAGTGCCAAGTGGATCAATGACTCGAGCACGTGCAAGGGCTATCAAGACCAAGGTGACATCTCTCCTCGCTCAACTTCCTTTTGAATCACATGAGACATGGCTGCTGCCTCAAACGGAGACACTTTGCATACTCAGGTACCAAGGAACCAACCATGGAGAAGCTAGGGAATAAGGCCGACCGATGAAGGGCGAAGACGGAGAACAAACGGAGCAAGACAGAGCTTGCCCGGATGATCCGGATCAAGCCCACACGAGTCGGCCCTCCTCCCGAACCGTCTGGGTAACGTGCCTGAAGACTACGGCACGCTCCCAAACAAAGTCGGATCATCTGGGACCTCGCTCGGGTCATTCAGACCAGGTCTCAGACATTCGGGCCAGCCTCGGCTGCTGCGACCCAGCCGGATCATCCGAGTGACCACCCGGATCATCCGGACGATGCTGAGGTCATCAAGCCACTACTTGCATGCACGACCCGAGCCGAGGCCCACGTAACCCCTTCCCCTCTTAGACTATATATACCCGTCTACTACCTCCGTTTTAGGATTAGCAAAGTATATTGAGACATTAGAGAGAGCTTTGCTCCTTGTACCTCTTTTTTGGGGAAACAAGACCTCTCAAGGGAGAATGATCCCAATCATAGGATCATCAAGACCTCCTAAGGGAGAAGGATCTCTCTAGATCTTCAAGATCTCTCCTCCTTTGGAGTGGGAAGAACTTTATCCTTGTGCTATTTTCTCTTGATTGTTCTTGTATGCTTGTGGATCTTATGTATGCTATTCTAGTGGATGTGTGACTTGGATTCTGTTTGAGTGATTCCTCTTGTTGTTCTTGTTGATTCTTCCTCCCTCCCCCCTCCCCTTCAAGTGTGAAAATATCCTCAATTAGGGTTCCACCCTGCATCATCTAGTCTCCCACAAATCGAGACATATGTGGGGAGAAATATTGTTGTCCGAACTATCCGCCATGTTATCTCCAACACGTGGGCCCAATACAAAAACCCCACACCATGATGCAACCTTCTCTTTTCCTGTCCGGCCCTGCCCTTCCAGCTCAATTTCCCGCTGTAGCAGGACATTTCTCATTGGAGCCTCTCCCTTTTAAAACCAGATGACGCCCACCTCACCTTTGTCGTGTGGTGCGACAGGGATGAACCTTTTTATATTTACAATATAATAGAGTAGGCTAAACTAAACATACTATTGCCACAAAACAACAAATAACTATAGAGATCATTTTCAAAGGTCCATAAAACTTTACAAACGCAGATAGTAAAATGTCATCTTTTATAGGGTTTCTAATTGTTCCATGCCAATATATTTCTCCCATTTCTCATATCTTGCATCTATTTAGAGTTTGCAACACCTTCAACTCAACATGTCAATGTCATGATGAAATATTGACATGATGAAATGACATCATACATCCCTTGAATTCTGAAACCAATGAAAACAAAAAACACACACATGCACACTGACGTGGGAGGCGAGTGGCAACCTGAACATATTCCTAGTCACCAATAAGATCCACCTTCAGCCCACGCACCATTCATTGCTAGAAGGGATACTTGTCGTTCTTCTTTTCTTCGTCCTCCCCAACATATTTCACTCCTAGCCTCTTCGCACCCGTTTCATTGGCGCCAACTAGCACGATGTCAACATTAGTGCATTCATCAGCGACGCCTCATCTTCGTCCTCCTTGTTCGCTAGTCTTAGTTTTCATTCCTACTTATTTCCTAGAATACTATTTCTTTCTTTTTTGCTTTATTTTCTGGAACACTATTTTCTTCTCCAACACCATGGACCACTTGGCCATTTTAGTTCTTTTCCCTTCTTATTCTTGGAACACTCTTCCTTTCTACTATAGCATGAACCACCTGGCCAATGTAGTGTCGGGTTTCCCTTGCTCGTGAACGTTTCAACAAGTGCCAGTGTGTGGACATCCTGCGGAGTATGGTTGTCATCCATCTTTGTGAATACTTGGTCGCCCATGTCGTGAGCGTATGGTGGTCGTTGTCCATGTTGGCAATGAAGGAAATATGCCCTAGAGGCAATAATAAAGTTGTTATTTTATATTTCCTTATTCATGATAAACGTTTATTATTCATGCTAGAATTGTATTAACCGGAAACTTGATACATGTGTGAATACATAGACAAAACTACATGCCCCTAGTACGCCTCTACTAGACTAGCTCGTTGATCAAAGATGGTTAAGTTTCCTAGCCATGGACATGAGTTGTCATTTGATAAAGGGCTCACATCATTAGTGGAATGATGTGATGGACAAGACCCATCCGTTAGCTTAGCATAATGATCGTTCAGTTTTATTGCTACTGCTTTCTTCGTGTCAAATATATATTGCTCCGACTATGAGATTATGCAACTCACGGACACCGGAGGAATGCCTTATGTGATATCAAACGTCACTACATAACTGGGTGATTATAAAGATGCTCTACAGGTTTCTCCGAAGGTGTTTGTTGGGTTGGCATAGATCGAGATTATGATTTGTCACTCCGAGTATCGAAGAGGTATCTCTGGGGCCTCTTGGTAATGCACATCATAAGAATCCTTGCAAGCAATGTGACTAATGAGTTGGTTGCGGGATGATGCTTACGGAACGAGTAAAGAGACTTGTCGTTAATGAGATTGAACTAGGTATGAAGATACCGACGATCGAATCTCGGGCAAGTAACATACCGGTGACAAAGGGAATAACTATATTGACATCGCGGATCGACCGATAAAGATCTTCGTAGAATATGTGGGAACCAATATAAGATCCAGGTTCCGCTATTGGTTATTGACCAGAGAGGTGTCTGATACGTATCTAACGTATCTATAATTTATGAAGCATTCATGCTAGTTTATTATCTGTTTTGAATGATTACAGGCTTTATTATACACTTTTATATTACTTTTGGGACTAACCTATTAACCGGAGGCCCAGCCCATGTTGCTGTTTTATTGCCTATTTCAGTGTTTCGAAGAAAAGGAATATCAAATGGAGTCCAAACGGAATGAATCCTTCGGGAGCGTGATTTTTGGAACGAACGTGATCCGGGAGACTTGGAGTGCAAGCCAGGGAAGCGTCGAGGAAGCCACGAGATAGGGGGTGCGCCCACCCCCCTGGGCGCGCCCTCCACCCTCGTGGGCCCCTCGAGGCTCCCCCGACCGACTTCTTTCGCCAATATATTCTCATATACCCTAAAACCATCGAGGAACACAATAGATCGGGAGTTCCGCCACCGCAAGCCTCTGTGGCCACCAAAAACCTCTCGGGAGCCCATTCCGGCACCCTGCCGGAGGGGGAATCCCTCACCGGTGGCCATCTTCATCATCCCGGCGCTCTCCATGACGAGGAGGGAGTAGTTCACCCTCGGGGCTGAGGGTATGTACCAGTAGCTATGTGTTTGATCTCTCTCTCTCTCTCTCTCTCTCGTGTTCTCTCTATGGCACGATCTTGATGTATCGCGAGCTTTGCAATAATAGTTGGGTCTTATGATGTTTCTCCCCCTCTACTCTCTTGTGAAGAACTGAGTTTTCTTCTTGAAGTTATCTTATCGGATTGAGTCTGTAATGATTTGAGAACACTTGATGTATGTCTTGCCATGCATATCTGTGGTGACAATGGGATATCACATGATCCACTTGATGTATGTTTTGGTGATCAACTTGCGAGTTCCGCCCATGAACCTATGCATAGGGGTTGGCACATGTTTTCGTCTTGACTCTCCGGTAGAAACTTTGGGGCACTCTTTGAAGTACTTTGTGTTGGTTGAATAGATGAATCTGAGATTGTGTGATGCATATCGTATAATCATGCCCATGGATACTTGAGGTGACAATGGAGTATCTAGGTGACATTAGGGTTTTGTTTGATTTGTGTCTTAAGGTGTTATTCTAGTATGAACTCTATGATAGATTGAATGGAAACAATAGCTTCGTGTTATTTTACTACGGACTCTTGAATAGATAGAACAGAAAGGATAACTTTGAGGTGGTTTCGTACCCTACCATAATCTCTTCGTTTATTCTCCGCTATTAGTGGCTTTGGATTGACTCTTTGTTGCATGTTGAGGGATAGTTATATGATCCAATTATGTTATTATTGTTGAGAGAACTTGCACTAGTGAAAGTATGAACCCTATGCCTTGTTTCCTAGCATTGCAATACCGTCTATGCTCACTTTTATCATTAGTTACCTTGCTGTTTTTATAATTTCAGATTACAAATATCCATATCTACCATCCATATTGCACTTGTATCGCCATCTCTTCGTTGAACTAGTGCACCTATGCAATTTAGCATTGTATTGGGTGTGTTGGGGACACAAGAGACTCTTTGTTATTTGGTTGGAGGGTTGCTTGAGAGAGACCATCTTCATCCTATGCCTCCCACAGATTGATAAACCTTAGGTCATCCACTTGAGGGAAATTTTCTACTGTCCTACAAACCTCTGCACTTGGAGGCCCAACAACGTGTACAAGAAGAAGGTTGTGTAGTAGACACCAAGCTCTTTTCTGGCGCCGTTACCGCAGAGGTGAGTGCTTGAAGGTATATCTTTAGATCTTGCAATCGAATCTTTTTGTTTCTTGTTTTATCACTAGGTTAGTTTATAAAAGAAAACTACAAAAAATGGAATTGAGTTTGTCTCATACGCTTCATCTTTTAAATATCTTTCGTGAGTATGATGAAAAGGAAAATTGTGCTCAAGTGCTAGAAGAAGAATTACATAGAATGCTTGGCATGAAATATGTGAACGATGAGCATGATTGCAATGTTGTTAGTATGAATTCCTTGAATATCCATGATGCTAATGATATGCAAAGCCGCAAGCTTGGGGATGCTATGTTTGATGAAGATGATATTTTTTGTCCCCCAAGTTTTGATGAGCAAATTTATTATGATGAAAGCATGCCTCCTATTTATGATGATTATTGTGATGACTTGTATGCTATTAGGAATAATGTTAACCATGAAACTTTTCATCATGATTTTAGTTTTCAATTGGATTATGCCTCACATGATAATTATTTTGTTGAGTTTGCTCCCACTACTATTCATGAGAAGAAATTTGCTTATGTGGAGAGTAGTAAATTTTCTATGCTTATAGATCATGAAAAGAATGCTTTAGGTGCTGGTTATATTGTTGAATTCATTCATGATGCTACTGAAAATTATTATGAGGGAGGAATATATGCTTGTAGGAATTGCAATAATATCAAGTTTCCTCCCTATGTGCTTAAAATCTTGAAGCTATGCTTGTTTTACCTTCCCATGCTAGTTGATCATTGTTCCCATAAGTTGTTTGCTCACAAAATCCCTATGCATAGGAAGTGGGTTAGACTTAAATGTGCTAGTCATATGCTTAATGATGCTCCCTTTATGTTTCAATTCTTATCTTTTATGTGAGCATCATTGCCATCATCATGCCTAGCTAGAAAGGCATTAAGAAAAGCGCTTGTTGGGAGACAACCCAATACTTATCCTTACTGTTTTTTGTGTATTCACATGATTATGATACTGTAGTAATCATGTTTTATAGCTTTTGTTTCAATAAAGTGCCAAGTAAGACCTTTAGGATAGCTTACGGTGATAGTTGTGTTGATCCTGCTGAGAATCAGAAACTTTTGCACCCAGTAAATTAGTTTTGTGAATTCACAGAAACATGCTTATGATCTGATTCTTTTTGATTTGGATTTTTACACGAATTTCTGAGGACTTCCTAATTTGGTATAATTTTTGTAGTTCCATAAGTATATGTTTTATACAGATTACTACAGACTGTTCTGTTTTTGACAGATTGTGTTTTCTATGTGTTGTTTGCTTATTTTGATGAATTTATGAGTAGTATCGGAGGGTATTAACCATAGAGAAGTTGGAATACAGTAGATATTACACCATTATGAATTTAGAATGAGTTCATTACAGTACCTAAGTGGTTGTTTTATTTTCTTATACTAACGGAGCTTACAAGTTTTCCGTTGAGGTTTGTGTTGTGAAGTTTTCAAGTTTTGAGTAAAGATTCGATGGACTATGGAATAAGGAGTGGCAAGAGCCTAAGATTGGGGATGACCAAGGCACCCCAAGGTAATATTCAAGGACAACCAAGAGCCTAATCTTCGGGATGCCTCGGAAGGCATCCCCTCTTTCGTCTTCGTCCATCGGTAACTTTACTTGGAGCTATATTTTTATTCACCACATGATATGTGTTTTGCTTGGAGCGTCATTTTATTTTGTTAGTATTTTATTGATGTTATTTAGAATAATGTTTTGCATCTTTATTTTCAATAAAAATGTCAAGGATAGCCTTTGCCATGCTTATTTTGCTAGTATACATGTTGTTGTTTGAAAACAGAAAGTTTACCGTTGTTGCAAAAATTCCCTAGAAAAGTCAGAGCATGATATAATGTTGAAATTTTTTGCATAATGATCTCTGATAAATCTTATACAGCGTAGTATTTTTCTCATAATTGTTGGAGTTAGGTAAGTATTGATACTCTTGCATTCTTTACAGACTGTACTGTTTTGGCAGATTGCTGTTATGTTTGCATTGTTTGCATATGTTTGCTCGTTTAATGATTCTATTTGAGGATAGGAGTATTAAATATGCAGAGACATTTAGTATGCAATTTGGAATAATAATTTTAGTGATTTGTTACAGTAGAAAATGATAAGGTTTTGCATTGGTTTATACTAACCTATCTCACGAGTTCTTGTTGAGTTTGGTGTGGATGAAGCTTTTGATAAAAAGAGAAACCATGATATGAGAGGAATTAAGGAGACACAAAAGTTCAAGCTTGGGGATTCCCAAGGCACATCAAGATAATATTTCAAGAAGTCTCAAGCATCTAAGCTTGGGGATGCCCCGTTAGGCATCCCACCTTTCTTCTTCAACAACTATCGGTTAGTATCGGTTGACCCTAAGTTTTTGCTTCTTCACATGAGTTGTGCTATCCTTGAAATGTCATTTTATTTTATTTTGCTTGCTGTTTGAATACAATACCAAGATCTAAAATTCTTAAATGAAAGAGTCTTCACATAGTTACATAATTATTTAGCTACTCATTGATCTTCACTTATATCTTTTTGAGTAGTTTGTCATTTACTCGTGTGCTTCACTTATATCCTATGAGTAAATGGTTGAACGAGTTGAATGTCATAGATCTGAAATTCTATATGTTTCATTTGCTTATCCCATGGGGATTAATGACTTCACATCTAAGAAGTAGAGGTTGTAAATTTATTGAAGGTTAGAAAGCATTGTATTGGTCATTTGAACAATTCATGAAAGAATATTGAAGGAAGAGAGATTTCACATATAAATATACTATCTTGGACGTCTTTTATAATTGTGAGCACTCATTAAGTATGACATGCTAAAGAGTTGATGTTGGACAAGGAAGACAACTTAATGGGTTATGTTTTCTCACATCTCAGTTAAAGCATATTGTCATGGATCATTCAAACATGTTGAGCTTGCCTTTCCCCCTCATGCTAGCCAAATTCCTTGCACCAAGTAGAGATACTACTTGCGCTTCCAAATATCCTTAAACCCAGTTTTGCCATAAGAGTCCACCATACCTACCTATGGATTGAGTAAGATTCTTCAAGTAAGTTGTCATCGGTGCATGCAATAAAAATTGCTCTCTAAATATGTATGATCTATTAGCGTGAAGAAAATAAGCTTTATATGATCTTGTTATGGAAGCAATAAAAGCGACGGACTGCATAATAAAGGTCCATATACAAGTGGCAATATAAAGTGACATTCTTTTGCACTAAGATTTTGTGCATCCAACCCTAAAAGCGCATGACAACCTCTGCTTCCTTCTGCGAAGGGCCTATCTTTTACTTTATGTCTTTTACTTTATGCAAGAGTCAAGGTGATCTTCACCTTTCCCTTTTTCATTTTATCCTTTGGCGAGCACCTCGTGTTGGAAAGATTGTGATATATATATATATATATATATATATATATCCAATTGGATGTAAGTTAGCATGAACTATTATTGTTGACATCACCCAAAGGTGAATACGTTGGGAGACAACACTATAAGCCCCTATCTTTCTCAGTGTCCGATTAAAACTCCATAACCATAAGTATTGCGTGAGTGTTAGCAATTGTAGAAGACTATATGATAGTTGAGTATGTGGAGTTTGCTAAATCAAAGCTCTAACATAGACCCTTCCTGAAAATAGGATGAATTGTAATTGTTTGATGACTAAGAATGAAGTTTGCTAGTTTTCAAGAAAGTTTATGTTCTATGCTTTAATATGTGAATTGCTTGTTACTTGTTCGTAGGAAGTCTTATGAGATGAACTACTGTTATTACATATAATCATGCTAGAAAAGGTGATTGAAATTATCATTGATCAAACTTGTGCACCTTCTAGAATTCACACTTCATAAATTCTTTCTTTTATCGTTTACCTACTCGAGGACGAGCAGAAATTAAGCTTGGGGATGCTGATACGTCTCCAACGTATCTATAATTTATGAAGCATTCATGCTATTTTATTATCTGTTTTGAATGATTACAGGCTTTATTATACACTTTTATATTACTTTTGGGACTAACCTATTAACCGGAGGCCCAACCCATATTGTTGTTTTATTGCCTATTTCAGTGTTTCGAAGAAAAGGAATATCAAACGGAGTCCAAACAAAATGAAACCTTTGGGAGCGTGATTTTTGGAACAAACGTAATCTGGGAGACTTGGAGTGCAAGCCAGGGAAGCGTCGAGGAAGCCACAAGATAGGGGGGGCGCCCACCCCCTGGGCACGCCCTCCACCCTCGTGGGCCCCTTGAGGCTCCCCTGACTGACTTCTTTCGCCTATATATTCCTATATACCCTAAAACTATCGAGGAACACAATAGATCGGGAGTTCCACCGCCGCAAGCCTCTGTAGCCACCAAAAACCTCTCGGGAGCCCGTTCCGGCACCCTGCCGGAGGGGGAATCCCTCACCGGTGGCCATCTTCATCATCCCGGTGCTCTCCATGACGAGGAGGGAGTGTTCACCCTCGGGGCTGAGGGTATGTACCAGTAGCTATGTGTTTGATCTCTCTCTCTCATGTTCTCTCTATGGCACGATCTTGATGTATCACGAGCTTTGCTATTATAGTTGGATCTTATGATGTTTCTCCCCCTCTACTCTCTTGTAATGAATTGAGTTTTCCTCTTGAAGTTATCTTATTGGATTGAGTCTTTAATGATTTGAGAACACTTGATGTATGTCTTACCGTGCGTATCTGTGGTGACAATGGCATATCACGTGATCCACTTGATGTATATTTTGGTGATCAACTTGCGGGTTCCGCCCATGAACCTATGCATAAAGGTTGGCACATGTTTTCGTCTTGACTCTCCGGTAGAAACTTTGGGGCACTCTTTGAAGTACTTTGTGTTGGTTGAATAGATAAATCTAAGATTGTGTGATGCATATCATATAATCATGCCCACGGATACTTGAGGTGACAATGGAGTATCTAGGTGACATTAGGGTTTTGTTTGATTTGTGTCTTAAGGTGTTATTCTAGTATGAACTCTATGATAGATTGAACGAAAAGAATAGCTTCATGTTATTTTACTACAGACTCTTGAATAGATAGAACAGAAAGGATAACTTTGAGGTGGTTTCGTACCCTACCATAATCTCTTCGTTTGTTCTCCGCTATTAGTGGCTTGGAGTGAATCTTTTTTGCATGTTGAGGGATAGTTATATGATCCAATTATGTTATTATTGTTGAGAGAACTTGCACTAGTGAAAGTATGAACCCTATGCCTTGTTTCCTAGCATTGCAATACCATTTACGCTCACATTTATCATTAGTTACCTTGCTGTTTTTATAATTTCAGACTACAAATATCCATATCTACCATCCACATTGCACTTGTATCACCATCTCTTCGCCGAACTAGTGCACCTATACAAGGGTGTGTTGGGGATACAAGAGACTCTTTGTTATTTGGTTGCAGGGTTGCTTGAGAGAGACCATCTTCATCCTACGCCTCCCACGGATTGATAAACCTTAGGTCATCCACTTGAGGGAAATTTGCCACTGTCCTACAAACCTCCGCACTTGGAGGCCCAACAACGTCTACAAGAAGAAGGTTGTGTAGTAGACATCAGTGTCTCGGTCACTTGTAAGTCTTCAACGTATCTATAATTTTTTATTGTTCCATGCTATTATATTATCTGTTTTGGATGTTTAATGGGCTTTAATATGCTCTTCTATATTAGTTTTGGGACTAACCTATTAACCGGAGTCCTAGTGCCAGTTTCTGTTTTTTTCCTATTTTAGAGTTTTGCAGAAAAGGAATGCCAAAAGGAGTCCAAACAGAATGAAACCTTCGCGATGATCTTTCTTGGACCGAAAGCAAACTAGAAGACTTGGAGTTGAAGTCAGAAAGCCACGAGGCGTCCACGAGGCAGGAGGGCGCGCCCAGAGGGGTAGGCACGCTCCCACCCTCGTGGGCCTCTCGTAGCTCCACCGACGTACTTCTTTCGCCTATATATACTCTTATACCCTAGAAACATCAGGGGGAGCCACGAAACCAATTTTCCACCACTGCAACCTTTTGTACTCATGAGATCCCATCTTGGGGCCTTTTCCAGTGATCTGCCAAAGGGGGAATCGATCACGGAGGGCTTCTACATCAACACCATTGCCTCTCCGATGAAGCGTGAGTAGTTTACCACAAACCTTCAGGTCCATAGTTATTAGCTAGATGGCTTCTTCTCTCTCTTTGATTCTCAATAGAAAGTTCTCCTCGATGTTCTTGGAGATCTATTCGATGTAATACTCTTTTGCGGTGTGTTTGCCGAGATCCGATGAATTGTGAATTTATGAACAAGATTATCTATGAACATTATTTGGTTCTTCTATGAATTCTTATGTGCACGATTTGATATCTTTGCAAGTCTCTTCTAATTATCAGTTTAGTTTGGCCTACTAGATTGATCTTTCTTGCAATGGGAGAAGTGCTTAGCTTTGGGTTCAATCTTGCGGTGTCCTTTCCCAGTGGCAGTAGGGGCAGCAAGGCACGTATTGTATTGTTGCCATCGAGGATAAAAAGATGGGGTTTATATCATATTGCTTGAGTTTATCCCTCTACATCATGTCATCTTGCTTAATGCGTTACTCTATTCTTATGAACTTAATACTCTAGATGCATGTTGGATAGCGGTCAATGTGTGGAGTAATAGTAGTAGATGCAGAATCGTTTCGGTATACTTGACACGGACGTGATGCCTATGTTCATGATCATTGCCTTAGATATCTTCATAATTATGCGCTTCTCAATTGCTCTACAGTAATTTGTTCACCCACCGTAATACATGCTATCTCGAGAGAAGCCACTAGTGAAACCTATGGCCCCTGGGTCTCTTTTACATTATATTACGTCTCTTTTCCATTATATTGCATCTCTTTAAATCTTGTTTATTATTTTGCAATCTTTACTTTCCAATCTATACAACAAAAATACCAAAAATATTTACTTTACTATCTCTATCAGATCTCACTTTTTCGAGTGACCATGAAGGGATTGACAACCCCTTTATCGCGTTGGTTGCAAGGTTCTTGATTGTTTATGCATGTACTAGGTGACTTGTGCATCGTCTCCTACTGGATTGATACCTTGATTCTCAAAACTAAGGGAAATACTTATGCTGCTTTGCTGCATCACCCTTTCCTCTTAAAGGGGAAACCCAACGCAAGCTCAAGAGGTAGCAAGAAGTATTTCTGGCGCCGTTGCCGAGGAGATTTACGCCAAGTCAAGTCAAGATTTGTCTCCCGTCAACTTGCCAATTTTTGGCGTCGTTGTCGGGGAGATCTACGTCAAGTCAAGCCATATCAAGTACCCATCATAAACTCTTCTCCCTCGCATTACATTATTTTCCATTCGCCTCTTCTTTTCCTCTCCCCCACTTCTAAAATGATTTTCGAAAACCTTTGCCTTTTTCTTCGCCCCTCTTCCGTTCGTCTCTTTTCGTTTGATTCTTGTGCGTTTGTGTGTTAGATCATTTGTTTCGCCCTCATGGATAGTCCCCCTATCATTGTTAGTACTCCTAATAATGAAGTTCTCAATTTTAAACAAAGGGAGGGAGAAAATCTAAAAGATGCTTGGTATAGAATTTGCAATACTCAAAATAGATCTACTAGAAAGCAATCCACTTCTGTTCTTCTTCACAATTTTTATGTAGGCATTACTCCTTGGAATAGATATGTTCTTGACACCACTGCTGGAGAGAATTTCTTGGGAAGCCATACTTTTATTTCTTATAATGACATGATATATTTGTTAGGCCCACCACCTCTTTTGGTCAATGGAACTATTTTTACCTTCGAACATGTGATGCAAAGGCTTGATATTATTGAAAATAAAATTGCTACTATTGATTTAATCGAAAATTTGGATAAAAAGATCCATAACCAAATTACTCAATATGGATCTAAGGTAGGATTTACTCTGAAGAATCTTAGGGAAAAGGAACCCATAGTTAATGAAAAGATAGATCAAGATTCTACTAGAATTGATAAACTCGAAGATATTATTACCAACTTGGGTTCCGCTTTTTCTGCTGTTAAAAATACCTCAAATCCTCCTCCTGCCAAACTTGCCAAGTTTATCTACATTCCTAAGAGTAAGGGTGAATCTTCTAGTAAGGAAAATGAAGATCTCAAATCAATAAGTGTTCACCCCAATTTTTTCGATATCATTAAGGAACCTCTTGCCACAAACGAATTTCTCGATTTCTTTCCTAGGAGTTTGATCATTAACAAAAGTAAAGAACCTCATAAGGGTTATGTGTATTCAATTGAGGAATTGCATACCGAAGATGGCAATACCTAGATCTATTCGTGTTTTTATGCCTAGCTAGGGGCGTTAAACGATAGCGCTTGTTGGGAGGCAACCCAATTTTATTTTTGTTATTTGCTTTTTTGTTCCTGTTTAGTAATAAATAATTCATCTAGATTCTTTGTAGATGTGGTTTTATGTTTTAATTAGTGTTTGTGCCAAGTAGAACCTTTGGGAAGACTTGGGTGAAGTCTTTGCGATCTTGCTGTAAAAAATAGAAACTTTTGCGCTCACGATAATTGCTGTCAATTTTTTACAGAAGAGTGATTTTAAGTTGATTCTTTTTGCATATTGTTAATAGACAAATTCCTCACGTCCATCAATTTATTATAGAATTTTTAGAGTTACAGAATTATTCGAAAGTTACATATTGCTACAGACTGTTCTGTTTTTGACAGATTCTGTTTTTCGTGTGTTGTTAGCTTATTTTGATGAATCTATGAGTAGTATCGGGGGTATGAACCATAGAGAAGTTGGAATACAGTAGGTTTAACACCAAAATAAAAAAATAATGAGTTCACTACAGTACTTAAAGTGTTGGTTTATTTTCTTATACTAACGGAGCTCATGAGATTTTCTGTTGAAGTTTTGTGTTGTGAAGTTTTCAAGGTTTTGGGTAAAGATTTGACGGATTTTGGAATAAGGATTGGAAAGAGCCTAAGCTTGGGTATTCCCAAGGAACCCCAAGGTAAAATTCAAGGACAAACAAAAGCCTAAGCTTGGGGATGCCCCGGAAGGCATCCCCTCTTTCGTCTTCATCTATCGGTAACTTTACTTGAGGCTATATTTTTATTCACCACATGATATGTGTTTTGCTTGGAGCGTCTTGTATGATTTGAGTCTTTGCTTTTTAGTTTACCAATCATCCTTGCTGTACACACCTTTTGGGAGATACATGCATGAATAGGAATTTATTAGAATACTGTATGTGCTTCACTTATATCTTTTGAGATAAATAATATTGCTCCAGTGCTTCACTTATATCTTTTTAGAGCACGGTGGTGGTTTTATTTCATAGAAATTATTGAACTCTCATGCTTCACTTATATTATTTTGAGTATTTTAGAACAGCATGGTAATTTGTTTTGGTTATAAAATTAGACCTAATATGATGGGCATCCAAGATGGGTATAATAAAAACTTTCATATAAAGTGCATTGAATACAATGAGAAGTTTGATTCTTTATGATTGTTTTGAGATATGAGGATGGTGATATTAGAGTCATGCTAGTAGAGTAGTTTTGAATTTGAGAGATACTTGTGTTAAAGTTTGTGATTCCCGTAGTATGCACGTATGGTGAACCGTTATGTGATGAAGTTGGAGCATGATTTATTTATTGATTGTCTTCCTTATGAGTGGCGGTCGGGGACTAACGATGGTATTTTCCTACCAATCTATCCCCCTAGGAGCATGCCCGTAGTACTTCGTTTTGATAACTAATAAATTTTTGCAATAAGTATGTGAGTTCTTTATGACTAATGTTGAGTCCATGGATTATACGCACTCTCACCCTTCCACCATTGCTAGCCTCTCTAGTACCGCGCAACTTTCGCCGGTACCATACACCCACCATATACCAACCTCAAAACAGCCACCATACCTACCTATTATGGCATTCCCATAGCCATTCCGAGATATATTGCCATGCACCTTTACACCGTTCCGTTTATTATGACACGCTCCATCATTGTCATATTGCCTTGCATGATCATGTAGTTGACATCATATTTGGGGCAAAGACACCATTCATAATTTTTCATACATGTCACTCTTGAATTATTGCACATCCCGGTACACCACCGGAGGAATTCACATAGAGTCATATTTTGTTCTAAGTATTGAGTTGTAAGTGAATAAAAGTGTGGTGATCTTCATTATTAGAGCATTGTCCTAGTGAGGAAAGGATGATGGAGACTACGATTCCCCCATAAGTCGGGATGAGACTCCAGAGGAAAAATAAAAGAAAGAAAAATAAGAGGCCATAGAAAAAGAGAAAAGGCCGAAATAAAAAAATGAGAGAAAAAGAGAGAAGGGGCAATGCTACTATCCTTTTACCACACTTGTGCTTCAAAGTAGCACCATGATCTTCATGATAGAGAGTCTCCTATGTTATCATTTTCATATACTAGTGGGAATTTTTCATTATAGAACTTGGCTTGTATATTCCAATGATGGGCTTCCTCAAAAGTGCCCTAGGTCTTCGTGAGCAAGCAAGTTGGATGCACACCCACTTAGTTTCTTTTGTTGAGCTTTCATACACTTATAGCTCTAGTGCATCCGTTGCATGGCAATCCCTACTCACTTACATTGATATCTATTGATGGGCATCTCCATAGCCCGTTGATACGCCTAGTTGATGTGAGACTATCTTCTCCTTTTTGTCTTCTCCACAACCATCATTCCATTCCACCTATAGTGATATGTCCATGGCTCACGCTCATGTATTGCGTGAAGATTGAAAAAGTTTGAGAACATAAAAATTATGAAACAATTGCGGCTTGTCATCGGGGTTGTGCATGATTAAATACTTTGTGTGATGAAGATAGAGCAGAACCAGACTATATGATTTTGTAGGGATAACTTTCTTTGGCCATGTTATTTTGAGAAGACATGATTGCTTTGTTAGTATGCTTGAAGTATTATTGTTTTTATGTCAATATTAAACTTTTGTCTTGAATCTTTCGGATCTGAACATTCATGCCACAATAAAGAAAATTACATTGATAAATATGCTAGGTAGCATTCCACATCAAAAATTCTGTTTTTATTATTTACCTACTCGAGGACGAGCAGGAGTTAAGCTTGGGGATGCTTGATATGTCTCCAACGTATCTATAATTTTTTTATTGTTCCATGCTATTATATTATTTGTTGTGGATGTTTAATGGGCTTTAATATGCTCTTTTATATTGTTTTTGGGACTAACCTATTAACCGGAGGCCAAGTGCCAGTTTCTATTTTTTTTGCCTATTTTAGAGTTTTACAGAAAAGGAATACCAAACAGAGTCCAAACGGAATGAAACCTTCGTGATGATCTTTCTTGGACTGAAAGCAAACTAGAAGACTTGGAGTTGATGTCAGAAATGCCATGAGGCGTCCACGAGGCAGGAGGGCACGCCCAGGGGGGTAGGGCCCCCCCCCCACCCTCATGGGCCCCTCGTAGCTCCACCGACGTACTTCTTTCGCCTATATATACTCTTATACCCTAGAAACATCAGGGGGAGCCACGAAACCACTTTTCCATTGCCGTAACCTTCTACCCGTGAGATCCCATCTTGGGGCCTTTTCCGGCGATCTGCCGGAGGGGGAATCGATCACACAGGGCTTCTACATCAACACCATTGCCTCTCCGATGAAGCATGAGTAGTTTACCACAGACCTTCAGGTCGATAGCTATTAGCTAGATGGCTTGTTCTCTCTATTTGATTCTCAATACAAAGTTCTGCTTGATGTTCTTGGAGATCTATTCGATGTAATACTCTTTTACGGTGTGTTTGCCGAGATCCATTGAATTGTGGATTTATGAACAAGATTATCTATGAATATTATTTGGTTCTTCTCTGAATTCTTATATGCATGATTTGATATCTTTGCAAGTCTCTTCTAATTATCGGTTTAGTTTGTCCTACTAGATTGATCTTTCTTGCAATGGGAGAAGTGCTTAGCTTTGGGTTCAATCATGCGGTGTCCTTTTCCAGTGACAATAGGGGCAGCAAGGCACGTATTGTATGTTGCCATTGAGGATAAAAAGATGGGGTTTATATAATATTGCTTGAGTTTATCCCTCTACATCATGTCATCTTGCTTAATGCGTTACTCCGTTCTTATGTACTTAATACTCTAGATGCATGCTTGATAGCGGTCGATGTGTGGAGTAATAGTAGTAGATGCAGAATCATTTCGGTCTACTTGACACGGACGTGATGCCTATGTTCATGATCATTGCCTTAGATATCTTCATAATTATGCGCTTTTCTACCAATTGCTCGGCAGTAATTTGTTCACCCACCGTAATACATGCTATCTCGAGAGAAGCCACTAGTGAAACCTATGGCCCCCGGGTCTCTTTTACATTATATTACATCTCTTTTCCATTATATTGCATCTCTTTAAATCTTGTTTATTATTTTTGCAATCTTTACTTTCCAATCTATACAATAAAACTACCAAAAATATTTACTTTACTATCTCTATCAGATCTCACCTTTGTGAGTGACCGTGAAGGGATTGACAACCCCTTTATCGTGTTGGTTGCAAGGTTCTTGATTGTTTGTGCAGGTACTAGGTGACTTGTGCGTCGTCTCCTACTGGTTTGATACCTTGGTTCTCAAAACCGAGGGAAATACTTACGCTACTTTGCTGCATCACCCTTTCCTCTGCAAGGAAAAAACAACGCAAGCTCAAGAGGTAGCAGTCATGTCTACATAGTTCTCGAACCCGTAGGGTCCGCACGCTTAACGTTCGATGACAATTGGTATTATATGAGTTATGTGTTTTGGTGACCGAAGGTTGTTTGGAGTCCTGGATGAGATCACAGACATGACGAGGAGTCTCCAAATAGTCGATAGGTAAATATTGATATATTGGAAGGTTACATTCGGACAGCGGAATGGTTTCGGGAAGTTTCGGATATTTTTTGGAGTACCGGGAGGTTACCGGAACCCCTCTTGGAAGTAATGGGCCAACATGGGCCATAGGGGAGAGAGAGAGGGGAGCCCGCAGGGTGGCGCCCCCCCATGGGTTGTCCATATTGGACAAGTGGAAGGGGGCGCGGCCTCCCTTTCCTTTCCCCCTCTCCCTCTCCTTCCCCCTTTCCACCTCCATGAGAAGGAAAAAAGGGGGGCGAATCCTACTAGGAGTGGAGTCCTAGTAGGACCCCCCCCCTTTGTGTGCCCCCTTGGTGGTCGGCCTCCTCCTCTCCTCCTTTATATACGGGGGCGGGGGGCATCCCAAAGAGACACCAATTGTTTAGCCGTGTGCGGTGCTCCCCTCCACCGTTTACTCCTCCGGTCATATCATTGTAGTGCTTAGGTGAAGCCCTGCATGGATCACTACACCAACATCATCATCACAATGTCGTGCTAATGGAACTCATCGACTCCATCAACACTCTGCTGGATCAAGAGTTCGAGGGACATCATCGAGTTGAGCGTGTGTAAAACTCAGAGGTGTCATACATTCGGTACTTGATCGGTTGATTCGAGAAGACGTTCGACTACATCAACCACGTTAAGTTAACGCTTCCGCTTTCGGTCTATGAGAGTATGTGGACACACTCTCCCCTCTCGTAACTATGCATCTCCTATATAGATCTTGCGTGAGCGTAGGAAATTTTTTGAAATTGCATGCTATGTTAACCAACAGTGGCATCCGAGCCAGGTCTATGCGTAGATGATATGCACGAGTAGAACACAAAGAGTTGTGGGCGGTGATCATCATACTGCTTACCACAAATGTCTTATTTTTATTCGGCTATATTGTTGGATGTAGCGGCCCAGACCAACCTTACATGACTACGTTCATGAGACCGGTTCCACCGACAAACATGCAACTAGTTTAGCATAAAGGTGGCTGATGGGTGTCTATTTCTCCAACTTTAGTGGAATCGTATTTGACTGCGGCCGATCCTTGTGAAGGTTAAAACAGCAAACTTGATAAATCACCGTGTGGTTTTTGTGTTGTAGGTATGTACGGTTCATGCTAGCAACCACGTAAAACTTGCAACAAACAAAGTAGCGGATGTCTAACTTGTTTTTGTAGGGCATGTTGTGATGTGATCTGGTCAAGACATGATTGTTGTATGAGATGATCATGTTTTGTAAAATTTATCGGCAACTGGCAGGAGCCATATGGTTGTCGCTTTATTGTATGAAATACAAGCGCTATGTAATTGCTTTACTTTATCACTAAGTAGTAGCGATAGTCATATAAGCAATGGTTGGCGAGACGACCACGATGCTACGATGGAGATCAAGGTGTCAAGCCGGTGACGATGGAGATCATGACGTTGCTTCGGTGATGGTGATCATGAGCACAAGATGATGATGGCCATATCATGTCACATATTTTGATTGCATGTGATGTTTATCTTTTATGCATCTTATTTTGCTTAGTACGGCGGTAGCATTATAAGATGATCCCTCACTAAAATTTCAAGGTATAAGTGTTCTCCCCGAGTATGCATCATTGTGAAAGTTCTTCGTGCTGAGACACCACGTGATGATCGGGTGTAATAGGCTCTACGTTCAAATACAATGGGTGCAAGCCAGAATTGCACATGGAGAATACTCATGTTAAACTTGACGAGCCTAGCATATACAGATATGGCCTCGAAACACTAGAGACCGAAAGGTCGAACGTGAATCATATAGTAGATATGATCAACATAGTGATGTTCATCATTGAAGACTACTCCATCTCACATGATGATCGGACATGGTTTAGTTGATTTGGATCACGTATCATTTAGATAACTAGAGGGATGTCTATCTAAGTGGGAGTTCTTAATTAAGTAATATGATTAATTGAACTTAATTTATCATGAACTTAGTCCTGATAGTTTATTTGCATATCTATGTTGTAGATCAATGGCCCGTGCTACCGTTCCTTTGAATTTTAGTGTGTTCCTAGAGAAGCTAAGTTGAAAGATGATGACAGCAACTACATGGACTGGGCCCGCAACTTGAGGATTATCCTCATTGCTGCACAGAAGAATTATGTCCTTGATGCACTGCTAGGTGTACCACCTGCCCCAGCAACTGCAGACATTGTGAATGCTTGCCAGTCGCGTGTTGATGACTACTCGTTAGTTCAATGTGCCATGCTTTATGGCTTAGAATCGGGACTTCAAAGATGTTTTGAACGTCATGGACCATATGAAATGTTCCAGGAGTTGAAGTTGATATTTCAAGCAAATGCCTGAGTTGAGAGATATGAAGTCTCCAACAAGTTCTATAGCTGCAAGATGGAGGAGAACAGTTCTGTTAGTGAGCTCATACTCAGAATGTCTGGGTACCATAATCACTTGACTCAGCTGGGAGTTAATCTTCTAGATGATTGTGTCATTGACAGAGTTATTCAATTACTACCACCAAGCTACAAAGGCTTCGTGATGAACTACAATATGCAAGGGATGGAAAAGACTATTCCCGAGCTCTTCGCGATGCTAAAGGCCGTGGAGGTAGAAGTCAAAAAGGAGCATCAAGTGTTGATGGTTAACAAGACCACTAGTTTCAAGAAGAAGGTCTAGGGTAAAAAGAAGGGGAACTTCAAAAAGACTGGCAAGCAAGTTGTCACTCCCGGGAAGAAACCCAAGTTTGGGCCCAAGCCTTAAACTGAGTGCTTCTACTGCAAAGGGATTGGTCACTAGAAGCGGAATTGCCCCAAGTATTTGGCGGATAAGAAGTATGGCAAGGTGAACAAAGGTATATTTGATAAACATGTTATTGATGTGTACCTTACTAATTCTCGTAGTAGTGCCTGGGTATTTGATACCGGTTCGGTTGCTCATATTTGTAACTCGAAGCGGGGACTATGGATTAAACAAAGATTGGCTAAGGAAGAGGTGGCGATGCGCGTCCGAAATGGTTCCAAGGTTGATGTGATCGCCGTCGGCACGCTACCTCTACATCTACCTTCGGGATTAGTTTTAGACCTGAATAATTGTTATTTGGTGACAGCGTTGAGCATGAACATTATATCTGGATCTTGTTTTGTGCGAGAGGTTAGTCATTTAAATCAGAGAATAATGGTTGTTCTATTTATATGAGTAATATCTTTTATGGTCATGCACCCTTGAAGAGTGGTCTATTTCTGTTGAATCTTGATCGTGATGATACACATATTCATAATATTGATGTCAAAAGATGCAAAGTTGATAATGATAGTGCAACTTATTTGTGGTAGTGCCGTTTGGATCATATCAGTGTAAAGCGCATGAAGAAACTCCATAAAGGTGGACTTTTGGAATCACTTGATTATGAATCATTTAACACTTGCGAACCGTGCCTTATGGGCAAGATGACTAAAACTCCGTTCTCCGGAACAATGGAACGAGCTAGTGACTTATTGGAAATAATACATATCGATGTATGCGGTCCAATGAGTGTTGGTGCTCGTGGCGAGTATCGTTATTTTCTGACCTTCATAGATGATTTGAGCAGATATCGGTATATCTACTTAATGAAACACAAGTCTGAAACATTTGAAAAGTTCAAAGAATTTCAGAGTGAAGTGGAGAATCATCGTAATAAGGAAATAAAGTTTCTACGATCTAATCGTGGAGGAGAATATTTGAGTTACAAGTTTGGCCTTCATTTAAAACAATGTGGAATAGTTTCACAGCTCACGCCACCTGGAACACCACAACATAAAACTACTAGGAAAAACCTTATACACAGAATCTTACCAACAACCACTACAAAAAAATACACTTCCGTAATGATACGTGTTAGTCACAGTAGGTAGCATTTTCTGTCATGCATGTACATCCATGACGATTTTATGACAGAATCAAGATAGTCATACCTGTGCTGTCATAGAAGTGTTCCATGACATTACCAAAATTATCATCATGGAAGTGTCCACTTCATGACGATAAATCACGCGTCATAGAAGTGCTTTCGTCAAGGGTGACCGACACGTGGCATCCACCGTAACGGAACGCCGTTAAGCTATCGGGTCAGGTTTTGGATCTGATAACCCGTTAACAGCCTCGACTAATGGGGATTTTCCACGTGTAAAATCATCATTGGCTGGAGGAAACATGTGTCGGCTCATCGCTGGGACAGATGCCATCCACTCATTGGACAGAAGGCGCCTATGATACGTCAAGACGTCGCACGGCCCAACAAAGGCCCATTCCTGTGAAAAGGTCGGCCCATTTGACTTGGTCAAAAGGTGGCGGGCCGGCCCATGGAAAGCCTGTTAATGGCCTGTTCGCATATAGCCCATTTACAGCCCGCTAACCCAAGGCTCGTTACGCCCTATTCGAATTAGGCCCAGTAGCGTCATCTGGGCCATCCAATATGATTCCAGCCTGTTTTCACTTCTGGCCCATGTATGGCCCATGACGTCTTTCGGCCCATATGAGGCCCTATGTAACTCTTGGCCTATTAATGGCCCGTGGTGAAACTGGCACGTAATGAACAGTGTATCACTTTACACCCATTAACGGCCCGTGGTGAAACTTGCCCGTAAAGAACAGTGTATCACTTTATACCCATTAACAGCCCGTTATTTCGTTGGGCCGTTTCCAGCCCATGTTATCTTTCGGCCTTCTCAGAGCCCATTTATTCTTGGGCTTATTTCCAGCATTTGTTTACTTACGACCTGTTACTGTCATTTTCTGCTTGTGGGCCAAATTCATCTCGTGGTTACAGTCGGCCCGTTTGTGGTCCGTTAATACGTTGGGCCATTTTCATAGCGTCATCAAATACGGCCTATTAACGATGGCATGTTATGGTCGGCCCATGAACGGACGATTCCAACTCTAGCCCGTTTACGGCCAGAATGCAGTCTGTTTGGCCCATGTTTGGCCAATCGATCATACGGCCCATATAAGGCCCATTGATGATATGGCCCATAGAAGGCCCATTGTTTCTACGGCCCGTAGAAGGCCCATTATTTCTACGGCCCGTAGAAGGCCCACTGTTTCTACGGCCCGTAGAAGGCCCACTGTTTATACGGCCTGTAGAAGGCCCACTGTCACTACAGTAAATATTAGCCCATGGTTATTGTGGCCTAGTTTTAAAAAATAGGTTGTTGCAGCCACTAGCAAACCGCAGAAAAAGAACTGCACTGACTACAAGCAAAAAAATGAACAAGATAACAAGGAAATAAATAAGAAAGCAACTTACACTAGGCTATCACAGCTATTACACATATTACATCCACTGGGCATCAAAGTTCGCCACCAGTGCAAATATAGGGAACACAACAGCATATAAACGCCGCAGCAAAACAAGTCCAGAACTGAAACCACTTCAGAAGAGCTCAAGAAACAATATCATGGGTACCCATAATGCTGGCAAGATGCTTAGCAAGCTTATTAACTTTCTCTTGTTTGGCGCTTAAGTCCTCCAGCGCTTGTTGTTGCACCAAAAAGTATGCATCTGAATTCTGCATGGACTTCCTCAGGCCTTCGTCTTCCTGTCGCATAACATCTGCTCGATGTCTTTCAAATTGAAGTTGAGACTCAAGAAGCCGAACTGATTCAGGCAACGAGTTCGAAGAGCTGGTGCCAGCAGTGGTAGCCAGTAACTCGAACACTACATCAAGACGGGACTTTGGGGTTGTCTCAGTGTCTTCAATATAGTTTTTATCAGCTTTCTTGGAGACCAACAGGGATGTCTCACTATCTTGAACCTTATCTGCATTACTTCCTTTACCACTGCATAACAGGGTACTCTTCTCCAATATTTTATCCGCGTTCTAAAAGAGAAACAAACAAACACATCTCAGGTTTACAATGTAGTATATGAAACTCATTTTGGTAAACTAGTTCAGTAGTAAGGTGGACAGGATAACAGCATGAAACAAACATATATCTATGTAGTATGTTCACTGTATGGTCTATATCATTCTAGTTTATGTTGCCAAATCAAGATAGATACAGTTCGAATCATATCTACTTAAGACAAAGCAGCATAGACAGAATATAAGTGTGGGAAACTACACAGCAATAACAACACTTGTAATGTGCAAGGCATGAGAACATAACTGTTTATTTAATTGAAGCTGAAATCAACATAGAGCAAGTTACAACAGCAAATAGCCAAACATGTTGAAGAAACAGGTTTAAAACATACCTATTGCGCCATTGGAGTTTCAATTGCATCCTTCAAATTTGAAATTGGTTGGTATCAGTAAATACAGTGATGCAAGAGCAAAGTAGTATGAACCATATCTACGGAGCCTGACCTGAGAACAATTCTTCTTCTGCTTTAAGCGTTGACTTCGGGTTCGGAGTGGTGGTCCTCGTGATTTGGGCACCGCAATTGCCTTACTAACTGCTCGTGTTTGGGTGCTCTGTGGTGGAGACGGTGTTGTGTCAACGGGAAATGGGCGTCTATCTGATGGGGTTGGGGTTAGAAGGGGTGTAGTTGGTTCTCTGTCCAACTAGGTAGGGGTACAATCTGCATGAGTGTGGGTTATGTGTGGTGGGGCTGGTTCTTGGGCAAGTACAACCGTGGTTCTATCTGCATCGACAGGTAGCATGATCTTTTCTGAAGACCATGTTTTTACTCCCACAGATACTTCCATCACTCCCTCCAATTGAAATGGCTGATAAACAAGAAAAGTAATTGAATGTACACACATTGTAAGATAGACAGGTGCAATGGATAGTAGGGAAGAAAACAGGGCATGAAATAATTCACATTTATGTTGTCTAAGCAAACAGAATAGCAGGACATAATTTCACATATATGATGGCTAATTAAACAGGATAGCATGACACAATTTCACATGTATGATGGCTAACTAAACAGGATAGAATGACATACTTCAAAATATGATGACTATGTAAACACGATGACATGATATAACTATACGATGTGTCTATTAAAGTGGTTGGCATGCCATAAATCACAAACATGTCATCGATGGAAACATGATGGCATAATATAATTCACGGATAGAATGACATCATTTAAAATATGATGAGTATGTAAACAGGATGAGATGATATAACTATATTATGTCTTTAGAAAATGGGTTGGCATGCCATAATTCAGATACATGCTGTCTATGTAAACATCATGGCATGACATAATTCAAATATATGATTTATATACTAAGGAAGTGAGTAGAGGGCAATCGCATATATGATGTGTCAACTAAGGAGATGGCATTCAATATTGTGTATATGATGTAAAAACTAAGCATTGCAATACAACATATGCATTATATGAGTAATATAACCCTGCCAAGTTTGAGCATACACCTCAGGGGGATAATAGGACTGGTCATCTGCCTCTGAATCCTCCTCTGAAGAGATATCTGTAACTAGCAAGATATCTGCTTTAGCAGGTAGCATTGTCTGCTCTGAAGACCTTGTTTTCACTCCAGATTTCTCCATCACCAATTCAAATGGCCGATGCACAGGAAGAGCAGTTGAATATACAAACATTGTCGACAAAAGCAATGAGAAATATAAAAAAAGGACGGCATGATATAATTCACATATATGACACTTTCCTAAACAACATGGCATTGCATAATTCACATACATAATGCCTTGCAACAAGATAACATTGCATAATTCACATATATAATGTCTTGCAACCAGATGGCATTGCATAATTCACATATATGGTAATTAGACACTAAACAGGTGGCATTCACACAAAGCATGTCTAAACTAAGCAAATGACATAGCAATGCAAGATACCATACGCACGATATGAGCAACATAACCCTGCCAAGTTAGGGCATGCACCTCGGGGGGGGGGGGATATGACTGGTCATCTGTCTCTAAATCCTCCTCTGAGGAGCTATCGGTAACCAGCAAGACATGCGCTTCGTCAGATAGCATTGTCTGCTCTGAAGACCTTGTTTCCACTCCAGATATTTCCATGACCGTGCCGAATGGTTGATGCACAGGAAGAGTAATTGAATGTACTAAAATTGTTGACAAATTTAACATGTAATAAAAAAATGATGGCATGATATAATTCACATATAAGATGACTGGCTAACCAGGGTGGCATTGCAAAATTCACATATATGATGCCTGGCTAGACAAGATGGCATTGCATGATTCACATATACGATAAAGAAACTAAACAGATGGCATTGACACAAAGCATGTCTAAACTAAGCAGATGACATCTTTAATGTATACAGTAAGCAATGCAAGGCACCATATGCATGATATTACCAACATCAGCATGCCAAGTTAGAGCGAAGAACTCATGGGGTAAATAGGAGTGGTCTTCTCCTTCTGAATCCCCCTCAGAACAGTTATCTTCCTATTGATTACGATCTGAAATGGGTGGAGGGGGGCTGCCTTTGCACCCACCATGGAACGACGTCTGCATGAAATTTTATTGCCACGCAAGGCTCGTCTCTTTTGCTCTACATGATCAGTTCCATTGTGTACAATAATTGGCATGCATAGGAATAAACATAGTGAGATTATGTAAGGAGTGCATGCACAAATCTAGAGTGATGGTAGCAAACTGTGGATAGACCCAAAACCAATGATAGCAGGCTGATAATAGCTTTAGTTAAAAAATACAGATAATGGCTCCTTTAATGTTTGTTTGCACCCAACATGAAACTCATAGTAGACACCGGAGATTAACCAGATAGTAGACAAATAGTACTGATTGCTGCCCCAATATGTACCCCACAACCATTTAAAAACTCAAGTTTCAGCATTAGTTTGGACCTGACTCGGAGTCTAATAGGTGAACACGATGATAATGTAGCATGTCATCATATTAAGTGATGCATAACGTAAGCAGACACGGAAGAGTGCGACCTCTCTTGCGGACCCGTGTAGTCCTCAAGGTCATCTGCTCAGTTGATGATGGTAATGCAGTTGTCGTGGCTGCCGGCGGCGGGGAAGAAGATCTGAGGCGGCGAAAGACAGTCTGGAGAGCGGAACCCTGCTGTGGTGAACCCTTCCATCGTTGGAGCAGCTGAGCTGGGGTGGAACACAGTGCCGCAGGAGCAGGACAAACCACGCAAGGTTTTCTTTGACACATATCTATAACAGAAGTAATTGAGTAAGGGATTGTTTGAATTTGAGGATTCTAACAATGCAGGGATAGGAAATAGACAGGAATAGGATAGGAATGCATGTGCAAAACAGAGAATTTAAAAACACAGGATTTCTGCCAATCTGGGTGTTTGATTCACAACAATTGGAAGATCACAGGATGCAAAAAAGCATGGTGAGATTAAGTCAAACCACAAGAAAATGTACGGTTATAATGCTATTATGCTACTATCTCTTAGTCTTGTGCTTGATGAATAGGAATATGAAAAGGAGGAGAAGTGAAAATTAGAATTCCTATGGTTTTTCTTTCAAGGAGACACTAAAGGAACAAATCCTACAGTTTTCCTTTGCTCCATTCCTTTGCACCAAATTCATGAAAAGTAGTACCATAGGAAACTTTCTAATTCCTATGTTTTTCATTCACTTTTCCTTTCAAGCACTGGCGATTCTAGTAGGCAGGCTTGAGCAAGGAAAATCCTACACTAAAAAAAGTTTTTGTGCTACTTCTATTACTTTGGACCCAGGCCACTGCCATACTAGCTCAACTCCCAGGCCCATCAACAAATGCACAGCTCAAACGCGCAAGAGAGTCCATCACGGATAGCTAAGTTGCCTGGTACCTCACTGCTTGTCATATAGTAGGATAAAATAATCGTATTTCCCGTTACTACGAGTGCTCAGTGGACAATATATATAACATGTAGAGTAAAAAAGAGATGCAACAAGTGTACAACCTCTTTGGCGAAGCCATGTCGATCTCAGCGTGATTGGGTTGGCCGGTGAGGATGCTCCGGCTGACTTGGCTGTCGGAGGAGGGGAGGAAGATCTTAGGCGTCTGGAGATGGAGCCCGAGGTACTGCTCCGCTGTGATGGAGGGTTTCGTCGTTGGAGCAGCTCCGATGAGTTGTACGACGCCGAGGCTGAAGCATGACAAGAGAGGCAACGAAGAACGTTAACCTGAGTGGAGTTCTAATAGCATCTCCAATACATGACATAAAATACATAACCACAAAGTGCTAGATGTAAAATACATCAGCTGCTCATCTCTGAACTTAACTGTCGAAACTAAACTTAACTGTCGAAACTGAACTTAACTGTCGAAACTGAATTTTGTTGTCGAAACTGAATTTTGCTGTCGAAACTGAACGCACTAGCAAGGTGAGGCTACACATCAATCGACTGACTTTTTCATCTCTGGTCAGTAAATTTTGCAGCCGTTGGATACGAAATCAAGGGCATGCGGTTCATCTTCAACCTCCACCCCCTGAGCCGCCAGCCACCACCGGCCAAACAGCAGCCCCCCGCCGCCCGCGGTCGGCGGTGCGCCGCCCCGCCCGCCCCGAACACACTCCCCACCGCCGGTCCGCCGCCGCCCCGGCCATCCCTCTAGGCCCCCCCGTGTCGAGCTTTTTCTCCGGTGATCCCCACGCCACTGCCCCGCCAACGCCCCGCCACCGTCGGCGACCACCACCCCCATCCTGAACCCTAAGATAGATAGTGGGGTACCTCTCCGGTGAGCCCCCCTCCCCGCTGCGGCTTGTTCTTCCTTCACCCCGGCGACCCCCCCCCAACCCCCGAAAATCGACTGACCCAAAAGTCGATTCAGTCGACTGAAGTGTAGCTAAATCGGAGCAGCATCGCAAGCAAGAGCAAGAGCGAGAGCAGCAGCGTGAGCAAGAGCAGACCAGGAAGGGGACCGAGAGCAAGAGCAGAGCAGCAGCGCGAGCGAGAGCTAAAGCAGCAGCAGCTCCTACTGATGTGGACGTTGCCGCCAAGGGAGCGACGCTGTGGAGGAAGTGGCCGGCGACGCCGCCGTGGATGGAGCCGTGCCGTGTCGGCTCGGGATCGAGCGCCGGCAGCACCGTGAGATCGAATCAAGAAGAAAATGCGGCGATTAGTGTACAACCTCTTTGGTGGCGCCGATTAGGCCGCAGCTTCATCCGAGGAAATGGTGATGATGATGCTCTTCCGGTGGTGCAGGTGAAGACGGTGGTGTGGGAATTGAGGTGGCGCGAAAGACGAGGGGAACATCGGGGCAGCTCCTTGGAGGTGGAGGACAAGGTGGCTGAACCGGCAGGATGATGAGATCGACGACGGATCCTCATCCGGTATGGTGGATGAGGGACGTCGAGGTGTTGATGTGGATGACATCATCGGGGAAGAGGCTCCGGCTGGGTGGCAGACGGAGCAGGGTGTGGGGTTTCGTTGCAGGTTTTCGCGGCCTCGGTGTACGAATGGGTGGGCGGATGGGATGGCAGTGGGGAACCATGGCTTAGAGACGCGCTTGTCCAAAATGTGGGGCAAGTTACGAAAGTACCCCCACCGTTTTGAGGTGGTCCTTTCGGTTCAGGGGTACCACGGGCATTTCGCGTGTCAGGATTTCACAGGAGGTGGGAGTTTTCGCCCGCATTGTAATTTCGGAATAGCAAGGCGCGGGTTGAGATGGAGGGAGTTGTCGGAGCACAACAAGACAAAGATATATCTTAAATATTTCGGGCTAACAAGGCACGGGTTGAAGAGGCGGGAGTTTCGCAGCACGATAGACAGAGACGCTAGCTTGAATTTTTGGCATAACAAGGCGTGGCTTGAAATTTCAAAAGAACAAGCTTAACGTGTACCCAAAAAAGGCAATTTGCACCTCAACACGCACAACACACACACAAACACCATTTAGACTAGAGTAAGGTACACGTGCATTGCACGCATGAGATTTGGCAACCAAATTATGAATAAATACCACATTATAGCATGCAAGCTTTGAGTCATATATGCATGATGTAGATGTTCGTTTAATTCTTATAGTTCATTTCATTCAAAATCATCTAGTTTTTATAAGAAACCTAATCTATTTTAAGATTCATGGAATTGTGCGTTGTAAGACATAAAGTAAAAACAAATAATGGCAAATCATGTAGAAAAACATTTGGGCAATTCTGATACGGAAGATTCTAGAACAAATAAGAAGTACTTGTGTTTTGATGTTTGTGCATTATGCTTAAGTTCAACCATGGAGTCTTCTAGATTATACATGTGGCGAAATCTGGTGGAATCTAGATGATATCCAACGGCCAGTAGTGCTCAAATTTGCCATCTTTGGACCTTCAGATTCGCCTCATCCAACGACCATCTTTCAGAGTTAAAGTTACCCGCACACAATATAAAAGAACATAAAATACAATATATATAGGGGTGTAGATATAGATATGTGATGCGAAAGCCGCCCATCATCTCCAATTAGAATAGCGTGTCCATGCATGGATGCAACATGGCCAAATGATGTCTACCATCGGTATCTCAAATTCAAATCAGTGTGACCTTGTTCAATGTGTATACATTAAACATGCTCGTTTCCAAATCACACCGCGCAGATCTCCGTTATATTCATGCATGCATGGGTTTCAAACATCGGGATCTCTTATTCAAATATTTGAATTCAACTTTACATTGATTATGACCTCACCTATTCTTTTACACCCACACAGTAGTCTTCTCTTTATAATTGTACCACTAACTTTCTCTCGTGCATGCATGCACACACACTACCAGTCGGCATTATCCATGGCACGCATACAATCTTTTTCTTCAGGTCGGTATCCCATGAAGGCACACACCCACACACATCCCCCTCTCCATCATATCGGGCATTCTTTATCTCTCACGCGTGCATGCGCAAGGATCGATGTTCCTCTATGTATGTGTGTATATAGCTAGGTCTTTCATAGTTTTTCACACAAACCGATCAATCGATATATCCAGTGAGGTTTCACCCTCTTTCCCACGTCCACATCGATCAATCTATAGCTCTCTATATAGGATTAACATATACTCCCTCCGTTCCTAAATATAAGGTGTATTATTTTTTCAAAAAGTCAAACTTCTCTAAGTTTGACCAAGTTTTTAGACAAAAATATCAGTGTCTTGAATACCAAATCATTGTCACTAGCTTCACCATGAAATATATTTTGATATTTTACATGTTCAATATTGTAAATCCTTATAGATTTTGCTATAAAGTTGGTCAAACATAGACAATGTTTGACTTTCTGAAAAACTAATACACCTTACATTAAGGAACGGAGGGAGTATAGCTAATACACCCACATTAATTATATATCCAATGTCCCCCTCTCATCATCCATGCCTTCCGCTTCATCTCTCAGACGCATGCACAATGGGGAAGACAGGGGGCAGTAAGGGCCCTGCCCCCCATAACATCACTATATATCGATGCTAATATGAATGTGATCATTAGACAATTGCTGCTAAAAATGGTTTAAGTTCATGAATTGACCCTCCTCGTAAAGGATTAGCAATGCTTGCCCCCTAGCTCATTTATTTTCCATGGCTCTGCCACTGCGTGCAACAGCGCACGTGTTCGCCCCATCTCTCTAAATATCGATCTCGCACTTGTGCATTCCTTCATAGTCTCCCTCCACTTGGCCCCTCGCACCTTCTTCTAGCCCCCCACCGGATTTTGCCACATGTACAATCTAGCAGACTCCATGGTTGAACTTAAGCATAATGCACAAACCTCAAAACAACAGTGGTTCTCTTTTGTTCTAGAATCTTCCGTATCATAACTGCCCAAACTTTTTTTCTAGTTAAATTGCCATTATTTGTTTTTACTTTATGCTTTACAACGCACAATTCCATGAATCATAAAATAGATTAAGGGCTTCTTTGATTCAAAGGATTCTCAAAGGAATTTTGGAGGATTCTAATCATTAGGAATTTTTCCTATCTTGGTTGTTTGATTCGTAGGATTGTAAACCATAGGAATTTTTCCGTCTGATTCATTTGCACTAGATTTCATAGGAAACATCCCATCCACTCAAACCTCTTTGAAAGAATTCTGCGTTTTTTCTATGCACAATCAAACACTCGTACAATCCTGTAGGATGCAAGACGACATTCCACTACAATCCCATGTTTTTCCTATTCCCGCGTTCTTAGCTCTTTTATAAAAACTAATTGATTTTGAATGAGATGAACTATAAGAATTAAACGAAGGGCTACATCAGGCATATATGACTCAGAGATTACATGCTATAGTGTGGTATTTATTCATAATTTGGTTGCAAAATCTGATGCGTGCAATGCACGTGTGTCTTACTAGTACTTCGAGTATGTGCAAAACACGTAAATTAGAATACCAATGGCACGCTACACAGTGTCTCTCTTACAGTTCATGAAGCCACGTGGCACATGTGGAGGCGTTGTCGCGACCTCCTTGCGTGGATTGATCACAGTGACGTGCTGCTGGTTCCAAAAGAATGTACTCGTCCTCCCTGAGCCATACTGGCGGTACATGCACGAAGCGAAGATGTGCACGCACGCCACGCATGCACTCATTCCCTCGCACGCACACGCGGGTACATGGGTGGAGACAATTTTGAACCAAGATCCACCCCATGTGATAATTTGACACGTGTAAAGTCATTCACTTCATTGATGGTCAATTAATACAGCGCATGCAAATTGAGTTGACGTGAGGGCGGAAGAAAGACATTATTACTCCACTGCGTGCATGCGAGTAGTTAAATCGTGGGTTGCTAGTAGTACTTCCATTGGTCTCTTCGTATTTTGTGCCAATTTTCGACAGTAACATAATATTTACGCAGTTGAGCAGTGTAGTACTTGAAATTTCTGTTCCGCTAAACTCATCGGGAGTCGTTTCGGGCCTCGAAATCAAAACCATCAATTAATCTTTACCTTTTTCCCATCACATTCAAAAGCCTGCTCACACCTACTAGTACGTACCAAACTTGAACGTGTTACCGTACGATGTTCATCCAACGGCCGTAGTGCTTCTTCAACCTCTGGTCTTCTTGCTCCAGCCGCCCAAACCAGCCCCGCTCGTGTCGCGTGCTCCTGCCTCCCGTGGCCGGCTGTGATGCCGTGGAGGCCTCACCGCCCCCTACTACTCCCACCGCTGGCCAGGCCATCCCTCTACTCACCCACACCCCCTCTTATTCTGCAGCGATGGCAGCCTCACACCGCAGCGAACCAGTGAACCCTCGTACTCCTCTACGCGTGGGCATCCACTGCCACGTCTTCCCCGGCTCCGCGTCGTCCCCTTCCTAGGCCTTGCCGTCGTCCACCACCATGGTGCTCTTGGCGCGGCGTGGTCAACGTGGTCAAGGAACGGCTTCCGTCGGACGTGGACTGTACGTTGAGAGGCTGACAGCTGGGTCCATGGCCGCAGCAAGGAAGTTCCTCCTTATTACGTGCAAAATAATTATTCCTCCACCTGACAGTGGGGACCCACCGGACGGGCCACCGTATTTCGCAAAAAAACGTTTCCCCCCTGACTACTGGGACCCACCAGCTACACCTTCGCATGCAAGGAAGTGCGTCCGGGCAAAATAACAATTTGCCCCCCTGACTGCTGGGACCCACCAGCTACACCTTCGCACACAAGGAAGTGCGTCCGGGCAAAAAAACGATTCGCCCCCCTGACTGACGGGACCCACCGGCTACATCTTCACACGCAAGGAAGTGCGTCCGGGTAAAAAAACGATTCGCCCCCCTGACTGCTGGGACCCACCAGCTACATCTTCGCACGCAAGGAAGTGCCTGACAGTCGGGACCCACCTGGTCGAAGCGTATGTAGTGTTGCCATTCTAGTCGCGAACTTGTATGTACATATATACTGGTGGATTTAGAGGCGCGCACGTGTCGTAGTAGAGGCGCGCACGTAGCATGTACACGTACGTACAACGACCAGATTGCAAGAAAGAAAATACGGCCACGTATGTGTACATATGGGCGGGGTCTCGAACGCCTACTCGCGCATACGTATGGCCAGGGCTCGTGTACATGGCTGCGTCGGAACGGAGAAACAACGTCGTCGTCGTGTTCATGGGGAGGCAATGGAATGCGTCATGTTCATGGGGAGGCAACGGTATGCGTCGTGTTCATCAGGAGGCAACGGAACGCGTGGGAGCCAACCGGCTGGGTCGAAACGGAATGCGTAGTCGTGTTCATCAGGAGGGCTTGGACGGAACAGGCGATGGAAACGAGGCCTGGCATACCGCAAAACGGAGGAAACGGACCTCCTATGTTCAGAACGGGGTCCTGTTGATCAGGAGGGGTGTGGCGTACCGCAAAACGGAGGAAACGGACCTCCTACGGTCGAAACGGGGGTCCTGTTGATCGGGAGGGGTGTGGCGTACCGCAAAACGGATGAAACGGACCTCTTACGATCGAAATGGGGGTCCTGTTGATCGGGAGGGGTGTGGCGTACTGATACGTCCATTTTGCATCATGCTTTTATATCAATATTTGTTGCATTATGGGTTGTTATTACACATTATATCTCAATACTTATGGCTATTTTCTCTTATTTTACAAGGTTCACCATGAAGAGGGGGAATGCCGGCAGCAGGAATTCTGGCTGGAAAAGGAGCAAACGTTGGAAACCTATTCTGCACAACTCCAAAAGTCTTGAAACTCCACGAAACAACTTTTTGGATTTAATAAGAATTTATGAGCGAAAGAAATAGGCCAGGGGGCCCATACCCTGTCCAGGAGACAGGGGGCGCCCCCCCTATAGGGCGCGACCCCCTATCTCCTGGGCCCCCTGGTGGGCCTCCGGCGTCCATCTTCTGCTATATCATCACTTTTACCCTGGAAAAAATTGTGGGCAAGCTTACGGGACGAAACTGCGCCGCCACGAGGCGGAACCTTGGCGGAATCAATCTAGGGCTCTGGTGGAGCTGTTCTGCCGGGGACACTTCCCTCCGGGAGGGGGAAATCATCACCATCGTCATCACCAACGATCCTCTCATCGGGAGGGGGTCAATCTCCATCAACATCTTCACCAGCACCATCTCATCTCAAAACCCTAGTTCATCTCTTGTATCCAATCTTGTATCCAAACCACAAATTGGTACCTGTGGGTTGCTAGTAGTGTTGATTACTCCTTGTAGTTGATGCTAATTGGTTTACTTGGTGGAAGATCATATGTTCAGATCCTTAATGCATATTATTACTCCTCTGATTATGAACATGAATATGCTTTGTGAGTAGTTACGTTTGCTCCTGAGGACATGGGTGAAGTCTTGCTATTGGTAGTCGTGTGAATTTGGTATTCGTTCGATATTTTGATGAGATGTATGTTGTCTTTCCTCTAGTGGTGTTATGTGAACGTCGACTACATGACACTTCACCATTATTTGGGCCTAGAGGAAGGCATGGGGAAGTAATAAGTAGATGATGGGTTGCTAGAGTGATAGAAGCTTAAGCCCTAGTTTATGCGTTGCTTCGTTAGGGGTTGATATGGGCCCATATGTTTAATGTTGTGGATAGGTTTACCTTAATACTCCTTTTTGTAGTTGCGGATGCTTGCAATAGGGGTTAATCATAAGTGGGATGCTTGTCCAAGTTAGGGCAGTAACCAAGTGCCGGTCCACCCACATATCAAATTATCAAAGTACCGAACGTGAATCTTATGAACGTGATGAAAACTAGCTTGACGATAATTCCCAATGTGTCCTCGGGAGCTCCTTCTTCATTATTAGAATTTGTCCAGGCTTATCCTTTGCTACATAAAGGATTGGGACACCTTGATGCACTTTATTTACTTTATTTACTTTTTGCTCGTTACTATTTATCTTATCACAAAATAATCTATTACCTACAATTTCAGTGCTTGCAGAGAAAACCTTACTGAAAACCGCTTATCATTTCCTTCTGCTCCTCGTTGGGTTCGACACTCTTACTTATGAAAAGGACTACGATAGATCCCCTACACTTGTGGGTCATCAAGACTCTTTTCTGTCACCGTCGCCGGGGAGTGTAGCGCTTTTGGTGAGTGGAACTTGGTAAGGAAACATTTATATAGTGTGCTGAAATTTTCTGTTACTTGTCACTATGGAAACTAATCCTTTGAGGGGCTTGTTTGGGGTATCTTCACCCCAACCAGAAGATCAAAGAGATGCTCCTCAACCTACTGAACTTTATGAAAATATTCACTTTGAGATTCCTTCGGGTATGATAGAAAAACTGCTAGCTAATCCTTTTGCAGGAGATGGAACATTGCATCCCGATTTACACCTTATCTTTGTTGATGAAGTTTGTGGATTATTTAAGCTTGCAGGTATTCCCGATGATGTTGTCAAAAGGAAGGTCTTTCCTTTATCTTTGAAGGGAGATGCAATGACATGGTATAGGCTATGTGAGGATACGAGATCTTGGAATTATAAGCGATTGAAGTTGGAATTTCACCAGAAGTTTTATCCTATGCATCTTGTTCATCGTGATCATAATTACATATATAATTTCTGGCCTCACGAAGGAGAAAGCATCGCTCAATCTTGGGGGAGGCTTAAGTCAATGTTGTATTCATGCCCCCAATCATGAGCTCTCTCGGGAAATGATTATTCAGAATTTTTATGCTCGGCTTTCTCTCAATAATCGCAACCTGCTCGATACTTCCTGTGCTGGTTCTTATATGCTGAAGACTATTGATTTCAAATTGGATTTATTGGAAAGAATTAAACGCAACTCTGAAGATTGGGGTTCCGACGATGGTAAGGAGTCAGGTATGACACCTAAGTTCGATTGTGTTAAATCTTTTATGGATACCGATGCTTTCCGTGGATTTAGCTCTAAGTATGGACTTGACTCTGAGATAGTAGCTACTTTTTGTGAATCTTTTGCTACTCACGTTCATCTCCCTAAAGAGAAGTGGTTTAAATATAATCCTTCTGTTGAAGTGAAAGTAGTTGCACCTAGTACAGTTGAAGAAAAGACTATTACATATAGTGATCCTATTGTTCCTACTACTTATGTTGAAAAACCTCCTTTTCCTGTTAGGATAAAAGATCACGCTAAAGCTTCGACTGTTGTTCGTAAGAGTAATACTATGATCTATACAACTCCTGAACAAATTAATGTTGAACCTAGTGTTGCTATGGTTAAAGATCTTTTGGATGAGGATTTAGATGGGCATGTTATTTCTTTCTTGGGTGAGACTGCTAATATTGCTAGACCTGATACTAAGACACGTAGTCCTGTTGTAGGCAAGCCTGTTATTTCTGTTAAAATAGGAGATCATTGTTATCATGGCTTATGTGATATGGGTGCTAGTGCTAGTGCGATACCTTATGATCTTTACAAAGAAATTATGCACGATATTGCACCTGTTGAATTAGAAGACATTGATGTTACTATTAAGCTTGCTAATAGGGATACCATTAAACCTATTGGGATTGTTAGAGATGTTGAAGTTTTGTGTGGGAAGGTTAAATACCCTGCCGATTTTCTTGTTCTTGCTTCCCCGCAAGATGATTTTTGTCCCATTATTTTTGGTAGACCCTTCTTGATACAGCTAGTGCTAAGATTAATTGTGAAAGGAATATTGTCAGTGTTGGCATAGATGGTATGTCTCATGAGTTTAATTTTGCCAAGTTTAGTAGACAACCTCATGAAAGGGAACCATCTAGTAAGGATGAAATTATTGGTCTTGCTTCCATTGTTGTTCCTCCAACTGATCCGTTAGAACAATATTTCCTAGACCATGAAAACGATATGTTTATGAAGGAAAGGGAAGAAATAGATGAAGTGTTCCTTAAACAGGAACCTATGCTGAAACATAACCTTCCCGTTGAAATTCTTGGGGATCCCCCTCCACCCAAGGGTGATCCCGTGTTTGAACTCAAACCATTACCTGATAATGTTAAGTATGCTTATGTTGATGAAAAAGAAATATATCCTGTTATTATTAGTGCTAACCTTTCAGAGAAAGAAGAAGAAAGATTATTGAAAACACTGAAGAAACACCGAGCCGCTATTGGATATACTCTGGATGATCTTAAGGGCATTAGTCCCACATTATGTCAACACCAAATTTCAGTGGAGAAAGATGCCAAACCAGTTAGAGATCCTCAAAGACGATTAAATCCCAAAATGAAGGAAGTGGTAAGAAAGGAGATTTTAAAGCTCCTTGAGGCAGGTATTATTTATCCCGTTGCTGATAGTGAATGGGTAAGCCCTGTCCATTGTGTCCCTAAAACGGGAGGTATTACCGTTGTCCCTAATGATAAAGATGAATTGCTCCCACAAAGAATTATTGCAGGCTATAGGATGGTAATTGATTTTCGTAAGTTAAATAAAGCTACTAAGAAAGATCATTACCCTTTACCTTTTATTGATCAAATGCTAGAAAGGCTATCCAAACACACACATTTTTGCTTTCTAGATGGTTATTCTGGCTTCTCTCAAATACCTGTGTCAGCGAAGGATCAATCTAAAACTACTTTTACTTGCCTTTTTGGTACTTTTGCTTATAGACGTATGGCTTTGGGTTTATGTAATGCACCTGCTACCTTTCAAAGATGCATGATGGCTATATTCTCTGATTTTTGTGAAAAGATTTGTGAGGTATTCATGGATGACTTCTCCGTCTATGGATCCTCTTTTGATTATTGGTTGAGCAACCTTGATCGAGTTTTGCAGAGATGCGAAGACACTAGTCTCATCCTGAATTGGGAAAAGTGTCACTTTATGGTTAATGAAGGCATTGTCTTGGGGCACAAGATCTCCGAGAGAGGTATTGAAGTTGATAAAGCCAAAGTTGATGCTATTGAAAAGATGCCATGTCCCATGGACATAAAAGGTATAAGAAGTTTCCTTGGTCACGTCGGCTTTTATAGGAGGTTCATTAAGGACTTTTCTAAAATCTCTAGGCCTCTGACTAATTTATTGCAAAAAGATATTCCTTTTGTCTTTGATGATGATTGTGTAGAAGCATTTGAAACACTTAAGAAAGCCTTGATCACTGCACCTATTGTTCAGCCACCTGATTGGAATTTACCTTTTGAAATTATGTGCGATGCTAGTGATTATGATGTAGGTGTTGTTTTAGGGCAAAGAGTCAATAAGAAATTGAATGTTATCCAGTATGCTAGTAAGACTCTTGATACTACCTAGAGAAATTATGCTACTACTGAAAAAGAGTTCTTAGCAGTTGTGTTTGCATGTGATAAGTTTAGACCTTATAATGTTGATTCCAAAGTTACTATTCACACTGATCATGCTGCTATTAAATATCTTATGGAAAAGAAATATGCTAAGCCTAGACTCATTAGATGGGTTCTCTTGCTCCAAGAATTTGACTTGCATATTATTGATAGAAAGGGAGCTGAGAACCCCGTTGTAGACAACTTGTCTAGGCTAGAGAATGTTCTTGATGACCCACTGCCTATTAATGATAGCTTTCCTGATGAACAATTAGCGGTCGTCAATGCTTCTCGTACTGCTCCTTGGTATGCTGACTATGCTAATTACATTGTTGCTAAATATATACCGCCTAGTTTCACATACCATCAAAAGAAAAAGTTCTTTTATGATTTAAGACATTACTTCTGGGATGATCCATACCTTTATAAAGAAGGAGTAGATGGTGTTATTAGACGTTGTGTGCCTGAGCATGAACAGGAACAGATCCTACGCAAGTGTCACTCTGAATCCTATGGAGGACACCACGCTGGAGATAGAACTACACACAAGGTACTACAATCTGGTTTTTATTGGCCTACTCTCTTCAAAGATGCTCGTAAGTTTATCTTATCTTGTGATGAATGTCAAAGAATAGGTAACATTAGTAGACATCAAGAAATGCCTATGAATTATTCTCTTGTTATTGAACAATTTGATGTTTGGGGCTTTGATTATATGGGACCTTTTCCTACCTCTAATGGTTATACACATATTTTAGTTGCTGTTGATTACGTTACTAGGTGGGTAGAAGCTATTCCAACTAGTAGTGCTGATCATAATACTTCTATTAAAATGCTTAAAGAAGTTATTTTTCGAGGTTTGGAGTCCCTAGATATCTTATGACTGATGGTGGTTCACACTTTATTGATGGTGCTTTCCGTAAGATGCTCGCTAAGTATGATGTCAATCATAGAATCGCATCTCCTTATCACCCGCAGTCTAGTGGTCAAGTAGAGTTGAGCAATAGAGAGCTCAAATTAATTTTGCTAAAGACTGTGAATAGATCTAGAAAGAATTGGTCCAAAAAACTTGATGATGCATTATGGGCCTATAGAACTGCATACAAAAATCCTATGGGTATGTCACCATATAATATGGTTTATGGAAAAGCATGTCATTTACCTCTTGAACTTGAACATAAAGCATATTGGACTATTAAGGAGCTCAATTATGATTTCAAACTTGCCGGTGAGAAGAGGCTGTTTGATATTAGCTCACTTGATGAATGGAGAACCCAAGCATATGAGAATGCCAAGCTTTTCAAAGAAAAAGTCAAACGCTGGCATGATAAGAGGATACAAAAGCGTGAGTTTAACGTACGAGATTATGTGTTATTATTCAACTCTCTCATTTAAGATTTTTTGCAGGAAAACTTCTCTCAAAATGGGAAGGTCCCTACGTTCTCGAGGAGGTCTATCATTCTGGTGCTATAAAAATCAACAACTTCAAAGGCACAAATCCTAGGGTGGTAAACAGTCAAAGAATTAAACATTATATTTCAGGTAATCCTATCAATGTTGAAACTAATATTATTGAAACCATAACCCCTGAGGAATACATAAGAAACACTTTCCAGAACGTTCCAGACTCCGAAAAGGCATAGGTACGTGGTACGATAAGTAAACCGACTCCAAAACAACTCTAATGGCAATTTTTATCAGTTTTGGATTATTTAAGAAGTTTAGGAAGAAAGAAGTAGTCCGAAAGGGACATGAGACTCCCACGAGAGAGGAGCCCCCCCTGTAGGGCGTGCCCCCTGTCTCGTGGGCACCTCGTGTGCCTCCCGGACTCCGTTTTCTTGTATGTTACATTTTTTGGTCGGTAAAAATTCATTATATATACTCCCGAAGGTTTTGACCACTGTATCACGCAAATATCCTCTGTTTTCGTTTCGAGCTGTTTCTGTTTCAGATTTAGAGCACCATGACTTCTCCCTCCTCCAACAACGAAGACAAGGATGCTTGGCTATTGAAGATAGAGTTGAAAAGAGAGGAACCAGAAGAGATCAACAAGGATGAAGGGATCAAGAAGGCCATGGAGGTTCAAGCTCCGGTGGTGAAAGAAGAAGACATCCCTCAACCTTTACCTAACCTTTTCACTCCAACAGAGATTGAAGCTTTCAAGATGATTGAGTTAGCCCGCATACAGAACAAGCACCTCGCACAGGAGAATATTTTATTGAAGGATCATATTGCTGGGCTCAAGGGCATTATCCGCAAGTTGGAGGAGCTTTTACGCTCGATGTGCGATTATCCACCGTCATCATCACCACCTCCATCACCTCCGAGGAAATAATCACATGGGTATGGGCACTCCCCTTGGCAACTGCCAAGCTTGGGGGAGGTGCCCCGGTAACGTATCACCATCACACTCCTATCTTTACTGCTTTATTTAGTTCGATCCTTTTAGTAGTATTTTGATCTAGTAGTTTGAAGTTTTCGATATCAAGTAGTTTTGAGTTTTGCATTGTGATCTCTTTATGTAATCGAGTCCGTGTGCTATCTATAATAAAGATTAGTGTTGAGTCAAGGGCTTTGCTATGTTGCTATGATCTTGAGAAAGTAGAAAGAACAAAAGAGTTCATATTGACCTTATGGATAGTGATAACTTCACACATAGAAAGTATGAGGCATAAAAATTGTTGAGAGTTGATGAACGTAGCCTTGGTCATCGTTGCAATTAATAGGAAGTGATAAGGAAAGAGGGGTTCACATATAAATATATTATCTTGGACATCTTTTATGATTGTGAAGCACTCATTAAGTATGACATGCTAAAAGAGTTGATGTTGGACAAGGAAGACAACGTAATGGTTTATGTTTTCCGACATCTCAGTTAAAGTATATTGTCATTGACCTTCCAAACATGTTGAGCTTGCCTTTCCCCCTCTTGCTAGCCAAATTCCTTGCACCAAGTAGAGATACTACTTGTGCTTCCAAATATCCTTAAACCCAGTTTTCCCATGAGAGTCCACCATACCTACCTATGGATTGAGTAAGATCCTTCAAGTAAGTTGTCATTGGTTCTAGCAATAAAAATTGCTCTCTAAATATGTATGACTTATTAGTGCAAAGAAAATAAACTTTGTAGGAACTTGTTGTGGAAGTAATAAAAGCAACGGACTGCATAATAAAGGTCCACATACAAGGGGCAATATAAAGTGACGTTCTTTTGCACTAAGATTTTATGCATCAATCCTAAATGAGCATGACAACCTCTACTTCCCTCTGCGAAGGGCGTATCTTTTACTTTATGTTTTTACTTTATGCTTGAGTCAAGGTGATGCTCACCTTTCCCTTTTTATTCTTATCCTTTGGCAAGCTCCTCGTGTTTGAAAGATCATGACACATATATCCAATTGGATGTAAGTTGGCATAGGCTACTATTGTTGACATCACCTAAAGGTGAATACATTGGGAGGCAACACAATAAGCCCCTATCTTTCTCAGTGTACGGCTGAAACTCTATAACCACAAGTATTGCGTGAGTGTTAGCAATTATGGGAGACTACGAGATAGTTGAGTATGTGAGCTTGTTGGAAAACTCTATTATTGACTCTTTCTTATGTTACGATAAATTGCAATTGCTTCAATGACTGAGATTATAGTTTGTTAGTTCCCAATGAAGTTTTTGAACCATACTTGACATTGTGAATTGCTTATTACTTGAGCATAAGAAATCATATGACAAAATCTATATATGTTGCTGTTATTAGAATGATCATGATGCCCTCATGTCCGTATTTCATTTTTATCGACACCTCTATCTCTAAACATGTGGACATATTTTTCGATTTCGGCTTTCGCTTGAGGACAAGCGAGGTCTAAGCTTGGGGGAGTTGATACGTCCATTTTGCATCATGCTTTTATATCAATATTTATTGCATTATGGGCTGTTATTACACATTATATCTCAATACTTATGGCTATTCTCTTTTATTTTACAAGGTTTACCATGAAGAGGGGGAATGCTGGCAACTGGAATTCTGGTTGGAAAAGGAGCAAACATTGGAAACCTATTATGCACAACTTCAAAAGTCCTGAAACTCCACGAAACAACTTTTTGGATTTAATAAAAATTTATGAGAGAAAGAAATAGGCCAGGGGGCCCACACCCTGTCCAGGAGACAGGGGGGCGCCTCCCCTATAGGGCGCGGCCCCCTATCTCCTGGGCCCCCTGGTGGGCCTCCGGTGTCCATCTTCTGCTATATCATCACTTTTACCCTGAAAAAAATCGTGGGCAAGCTTATGGGACGAAACTCCGTTGCCACGAGGCAGAACCTTGGCGGAATCAATCTAGGGCTCTGGCGGAGCTGTTCTGCCGGGGACACTTCCCTCCGGGAGGGGGAAATCATCACCAACATCATCACCAACGATCCTCTCATCGGGAGGGGGTCAATCTCCATCAACATCTTCACCAGCACCATCTCCTCTCAAAACCCTAGTTCATCTCTTGTATCCAATCTTGTATCAAAACCACAAATTGGTATCTGTGGGTTGCTAGTAGTGTTGATTACTCCTTGTAGTTGATGCTAATTGGTTTACTTGGTGGAAGATCATATGTTCAGATCCTTTATGCATATTATTACTCCTCTGATTATGAACATGAATATGCTTTGTGAGTAGTTACGTTTGTTCCTGAGGACATGGATGAAGTCTTGCTATTAGTAGTCATGTGAATTTGGTATTCGTTTGATATTTTGATGAGATGTATGTTGTCTTTCCTCTAGTGGTGTTATGTGAATGTCGACTACATGACACTTCAACATTATTTGGGCCTAGAGGAAGACATGGGGAAGTAATAATTAGATGATGGGTTGCTAGAGTGACAGAAGCTTAAACCCTAGTTTATGCGTTGCTTCGTTAGGGGTTGATATGGGCCCATATGTTTAATGTTGTGGTTAGGTTTACCTTACTCCTTTTTGTAGTTGCGGATGCTTGCAATAGGGGTTAATCATAATTGGGATTCTTGTCCAAGTTAGGGCAATACCCAAGTGCCGGTCCACCCACATATCAAATTATCAAAGTACCGAACGTGAATCTTATGAACGTGATGAAAACTAGCTTGACGATAATTCCCAATGTGTCCTCGGGAGCTCCTTCTTAATTATTAGAATTTGTCCAGGCTTATCCTTTGCTACATAAAGGAATGGGCCACCTTGCTGCACTTTATTTACTTTATTTACTTTTTGCTCGTTACTATTTATCTTATCACAAAACTATCTATTACCTACAATTTCAGTGCTTGCAGAGAAAACCTTACTGAAAACCGCTTATCATTTCCTTCTGCTCCTCGTTGGGTTCGACCCTCTTACTTATTGAAAGGACTACGATAGATCCCCTACACTTGTGGGTCATCACGTACCGCAAAATGGACGAAACGATCCTCCTATGGTCGAAACGGGGGTCCTGTTGATCGGGAGGGGTGTGGCGTACCGCAAAACGGACGAAACGGACTTGTGTTGGAGCGCTACGGTCGAAACGGGGGTCTTGTTCATCGGGAGGGGTGTGGCGTACCACAAAACAGGACTCCACGGGATACTGTTCATCTCCACCGTCGACCTCCTCCAACCTCCATGGGCTACCGTCGACCTCCTCCAGCCTCCATGGGCTCCTGTTCATCCAGCCTCCACCGCGCGCTACTCCACCGGCTACTATTCAACCACCCCTCCATGGGCACCCCTCCACCGTCTACTGTTCATCCAGCCCTCCACACCACGGGGTCCTGTTCATCCACCCCTCCACGGGCACCCCTCCACCGTCTACTATTCATCTAGCCCTCCACACCACGGGGTCCTGTTCATCCAGAGGTAACGTCACCGCTCACTGTTCATCCAAACCCACCCCCTCCCGCAACGCTCACTGTTCATCCAATCGATCGGCTTCAGTTAGCAGCAGTAGCGAAGGAATCGCTCGATCGGGTTGAGTTAATAGCCATCGATCGATCACTCGGGTTCAGTAACACGTAGCCTGCAGTGCAATCGCTCGGGTTCAGTTAGAGCCCAACGCCTCGCTCGGGTTCAGTTAGAGCCAATGCCTCGCACACACGCGCGTACGTGTATGAGAGAAACGTGCATCGCTCGGCCCCCGACCTCCCACCGTAACCGGGAACTCCCCGAAATTTTCCTCCCCCTCGCTTCTACCACGGTTTTTTCCGTCATGGACGGCCCAAAGAATGTCATGCAGCTGCGTCTCCAGCCCGCCCAGGACGAAAAGCCCATTTTCTGTCATGATTTTTTGTCATAGAAGTAGGAGCCCACCACATCTATGATGATACCGGGTTTTGTCACAATTATCGTCATAGAAGTGTCATATGTATGATAGAAAAAAATTCATTCGGCCCAAAATGTCACGGATGTGTCTTTTTTTTGTAGTGAGCGCGCTTTAAAATACGGCGCTCGTGCTATTTAGTAGCAGCGTGTGCTACTAAAACGCGCTGCTGAAAGGAACATAGCAATAGCACGTCATTTGTAAACCGCGCTACTGCTATAATTGCCATGACCTCACCGTCAAGCTAGTTATAGCAGTAGTGCCATATTACATAGCGCGCTACTGCTATTTATGTTAGCACCAGCGCCTTTCGATAAAACTCGCTACTGCTAAGTTCAGTCCACAAGTTTAGTCCCGCCTCGCTCCGCGAACAGGGTGTTTACCACCTTAAATATGTTACTTCTCAAGCCATCACAACCTTTTGGTTTTCATTGAACTCTATGTGTAGAATTTGTGGCTGCAATATGAGTCTTCTCCGGTTTCTACCGGGAGAGGACTCTTATTGACAATTCAGATTGTACACAAAAAGATCATTGATGGCCAATGTATTTTTGCATTGATGGATAATGTATTTTTGCATGCTTACACTTAGCAGTAGCGTTTTTTGTAGGAAGGCGGTACTGCTAGGGCATTTAGCAGCAGCGCGTTACCGAGATACACGCTACTGCTAAAGCCATCCTATCACTAGGCCGCCCCTCACTCTCCTCTCTCTGCTCCAACTCACTCTCCCCCACACCGGCCCTGTCGTCTGCTGCCACCGCATTGTCTCCCCTCCCCTCCTCCATCCCGCCGCCGGCCATCGCCCCTCCCTCCTCCATCCCGCTGCCGTCGCCCTCCCCCCCCCCCCCACCGTCACCGCCACCGAGGTAGCTCCTCCTACCTCCCTCCTCCTCCCTCCCCATCCTTCCCATCTATTCCCTCCTTCCTCCCACTCCTCCCTCCCTCCTTCCTGCCCCTCCTCCCTCCCTTCTCTATGTTCTTGTAGAATGTAGGTAGTTTAAATGTAGATTTTAGAATCTAGACATTGTAGAATTTAAGTTCTGTAATAGAATAATTTTTTAGCCTATTTTAGGTGTTTTGAATAGAATAGGAAATTTTAGGTCTTTTGATTAGAAATTTTAGTAATGGAAATTTTTAGTTGGTAGAATTTGAAAAAATGTTCTGTACTTGTTATATTGTGAACTTAGGGCATATTTTTAGGATTTAGTAAAAGAAATAGTAATAGTGGATGATGATGTAGATGTTTTAGGTATAGAACATTTTGAATAGATGATGATGTAGATTTTTTAGTACAACTAGTTTATTTAGTGTTGCTCAAGAATTGCTCATATGATGTAGATATAAACATGTATATCTAGTGTTGCTCAAATAGGATATGTGCTTCCCCAAGTGACCATGTTTGTAGGTAACAGCTCCGAGTGGCCTATGTTTTGCCGGAGTGTTGATTAATTTCCGTTCCGAAAAAATTCACGCGCTCGATATGTCCTTTTTTAGCAAAGGTCATGCCAAATTTTTCCTCTGAAGTGGATTGTTAATCCTTTTCTTATATTGCTTTAGGAAAATGGCGACACCACCACCACCATGTCGACTATGCAAGTCAAGATGCGCCAGCAGCCTTGCAACTGGCATGTTGTTCGGCATCTACTTCCAGCCAAGTTTTCTTCCTGCAGCGGTAGCAAAATATATGAAACTTGTAACAACTATTTTGTTTTTAGTGTTATTCGCATTAATGCATTGTGTATATTATCATTGTGTATACACAGATCGTACCATGCAGTGTGAGGTTGGAATTCAACAAGCTGACCGAAGACACTATGACCTTTGGGGCTCTTGGGAGCCCCTACACTATGGAGGTCGAGAAAGGACGAAATATGTCACAGATCAGAGGATATGGATGGAACCGTTTCATCTCCCACATGGGTATCACTGGTGGTGAGTTGATCAACTTCTTGTTCAGAGCAGAAAGACCCAAGCTGGCCATAATTTATCTCAACACGGATGAAGATGATGAGGACCCACTTGATGAAGCCATCTATACTCAAAGAGTAAGGTTGAGCGAGGACGAGGTGTGCAACCTATGGGGCATAATTCCGCCACGTGCTGACTTTGTCGGGGTGCCATTCGTGACCCGCCTGACAAGTACCATGGTTGATCGGCATGTTGTGGTATGTTATACTTAGTGTACAATCCGATTACATGCTTACTTAGTAGAATTCAAGCTTAGTAGAAATGTAGTACTCCCTCCGTCCGAAAATACTTGTCATCAAAATGGACAAAAGGGGATGTATCTAGAACTAAAATACATCTTGATACATCCCCTTTTATTCATTTTGATGACAAGTATTTCCGGACGGAGGGAGTACTGTTTTTGATAGTGTAGAAACCTATACGTAGTAGAAATATATTTGCAAGAGTATGTGCGAGGCTACTTATTAATTGACATGTTTTTCTTATTCAGAAATTGCCAAAGAGCCTAGCTATGAGTTGTGGTATCGAGCCTGATGAACAAGGCTCTGCTGGAATACGCCTTACCGCAAGGGGCTCCGTCACCACCAGTGCGTACGGCATGGACACGGACGGTCGCACACACCTCAGCTTGGTTGGGTGGAAGAACTTCCTCGTTGGCAAGAATCTTCGTGTTGGACAGGCCATCCTAATTACTATCAGGAATACCCACCGCCATGGCTTTGCTACCTCTTAAGCATGTGTTGGTTTTTCCCTTGAAGAGGAAAGGGTGATGCAGCAAAGTAGAGTAAGTATTTCCCTTAGTTTTTGAGAACCAAGGTATTAATCCAGTAGGAGGCTCCTCAAAAGTCCCACGCACCTACACAAACAAACAAGAACCTCGCAACCAACGCGATAAAGGGGTTGTCAATCCCTTCACGGTAACTTGCGAAAGTGAGATCTGATAGAGATTATAAGATAAGATAAATATTTTTGGTATTTTTATGATATAGATTGGAAAATAAAAGATGCAAATAAAAGTAGATGGAAAACTTATATGATAAAAGATAGACCCGGGGGCCATAGGTTTCACTAGTGGCTTCTCTCAATATAGCATAAGTATTACGGTGGGTGAACAAATTATTGTCGAGCAATTGATAGAAAAGCGCATAGTTATGAGATTATATAGTCATGGTCATGTATATAGGCATCACGTCCGTGGCAAGTAGATCGAAATGATTCTGCATCTACTACTATTACTCCACACATCGACCGACTCCTGCCTGCATCTAGAGTATTAAGTTCATAAAGAATAGAGTAACGCATTAAGAAAGATGACATGATGTAGAGGGATAAACTCATGCAATATGATATAAACCCCACCTTTTTATCCTCGATGGAAACAATACAATACGTGCCTTGCTGCCCCTGCTGTCACTGGGAAAGGACACCGCAAGATTGAAACCAAAGCTAAGCACTTCTCCCATTGCAAGAAAGATCAATCTAGTAGGCCAAACCAAACTGATAATTCGAAGAGACTTGCAAAGATAACTTAATCACACATAAAAGAATTCAGAGGAGATTCAAATATTTCTCATAGATAAACTTGATCATAAACCCACAATTCATCGGATCTCGACAAACACACCACATAAAGAGTTACATCGAATAGATCTCTAAGAAGATCGAGGAGAACTTGGTATTGAGATTCAAAGAGAGAGAAGAAGCCATCTAGCTAATAACTATGGACCCGAAGGTCTGCGGTAAACTACTCATAACTTATCGGAGAGGCCTTCGAGATGATGTAGAGGCCCTCCATGGTCGATTCCCCCTCCGGCGGAGCGCCGGCAAAGGCTCCAAGATGGGATCTCGGGGATACAGAAGGTTGCGGCGGTGGAATTAGGTTTTCGTGGTGCTCCCCGATGTTTTCAGGGTACGGGGGTATATATAGGCGAAGGAGGTACGTCGGTGGACACTCGAGGGGCCCATGAGGGTGGGCGGTGCACCCACTGTTAGGTTTCGTAGTAATTTCAAAAAAATTCCTACGCACACGCAAGATCATGTGATGCATAGCAACGAGAGGGAGAGTATTGTCTACGTACCCAACGCAGACCGACTGCGGAAGCGATGACACGATGTAGAGGAAGTAGTCGTACGTCTTCTCGATCCAACCGATCAAGCACCGAAACTACGGCACCTCCGAGTTCGAGCACACGTTCAGCTCGATGACGATCCCCGGACTCCGATCCAGCAAAGTGTCGGGGAAGAGTTCCGTCAGCACGATGGCGTGGTGACGATCTTGATGAACTACAGCAGCAGGGCTTTGCCTAAACTCCGCTACAGTATTATCGAGGAATATGGTGGCAGGGGGCACCGCACACGGCTAAGGAATCGATCACGTGGATCAACTTGTGTCAACTTGTCCTTCTTTGGGGTGCCTCTACCTCAGTATATAAAGGAGCCAAGGGGGGAGGGGGCGCCGGCCAAGAGAGAGAGGCGCAGGAGGAGTCCTACTCCTACCGGGAGTAGGACTCCCCCCCCCCCAATCCTATTCCAACTAGGATTCCCAAGGGGGAAAGAGGGAGAGGGGTGGCCGGCCACCTCTCCTAGTCCTAATAGGACTAGGGGAAGGGGGGAGGCGTGCAGCCCCCTTGGGCTGCCCCTTTCTCCTTTCCACTAAGGCCCATGAAGGCCCATATGGCTCCCGGGGGGTTCCGGTAACCTCCCGGTAACCCGGTAAAATCCCGATTTCACCCGGAACACTTCCGATGTCCAAACATAGGCTTCCAATATATCAATCTTTATGTCTCGACCATTTCGAGACTCCTCGTCATGTCCGTGATCACATCCAGGACTCCGAACAACCTTCGGTACATCAAAATGCATAAACTCATAATATAACTGTCATCGTAACCTTAAGCGTGCGGACCCTACGGGTTCGAGAACAATGTAGACATGACCGAGACACGTCTCCGGCCAATAACCAATAGCGGGACCTGGATGCCCATATTGGCTCCTACATATTCTACGAAGATCTTTATCGGTCAGACCGCATAACAACATACGTTGTTCCCTTTGTCATCGGTATGTTACTTGCCCGAGATTCGATCGTCGGTATCCAATACCTAGTTCAATCTCGTTACCGACAAGTCTCTTTACTCGTTCCGTAATACATCATCTCACAACTAACATATTAGTTGTAATGCTTGCAAGGCTTATGTGATGTGTATTACCGAGAGGGCCCAGAGATACCTCTCCGACAATCGGAGTGACAAATCCTAATCTCGAAATACGCCAACCCAACATCGACCATTGGAGACACCTGTAGTACTCCTTTATAATCACCCAGTTACGTTGTGACATTTGGTAGTACCCAAAGTGTTCCTCCGGTAAACGGGAGTTGCATAATCTCATAGTCATAGGAACATGTATAAGTCATGAAGAAAGCAATAGCAACATACTAAACGATCGGGTGCTAAGCTAATGGAATGGGTCATGTCAATCAGATCATTCTACTAATGATGTGACCTCGTTAATCAAATAACAACTCATTGTTCATGGTTAGGAAACATAACCATCTTTGATTAACGAGCTAGTCAAGTAGAGGCATACTAGTGACACTTTGTTTGTCTATGTATTCACACATGTATTATGTTTCCGGTAAATACAATTCTAGCATGAATAATAAACATTTATCATGATTATGAGGAAATAAATAATAACTTTATTATTGCCTCTAGGGCATATTTCCTTTAGTCTCCCACTTGCACTAGAGTCAATAATCTAGATTACACTGTAATGATTCTAACACCCATGGAGCCTTGGTGCTGATCATGTTTTGCTCGTGGAAGAGGCTTAGTCAACGGGTCTGCAACATTCAGATCCGTATGTATCTTGCAAATCTCTATGTCTCCCACCTGGACTAGATCCCGGATGGAGTTGAAGCGTCTCTTGATGTGTTTGGTCCTTTTGTGAAATCTGGATTCCTTTGCCAAGGCAATTGCACCAGTATTGTCACAAAAGATTTTCATTGGACCCGATGCACTAGGTATGACACCTAGATCGGATATGAACTCCTTCATCCAGACTCCTTCATTTGCTGCTTCCGAAGCAGCTATGTATTCCGCTTCACATGTAGATCCCGCTACGACGCTTTGTTTAGAACTGCACCAACTGACAGCTCCACCGTTTAATGTAAACACGTATCCGGTTTGCAATTTAGAATCGTCCGGGTCTGTGTCAAAGCTTGCATCAACGTAACCTTTTACGATGAGCTCTTTGTCACCTCCATATATGAGAAACATATCCTTAGTCCTTTTCAGGTATTTCAGGATGTTCTTGACCGCTGTCCAGTGATCCACTCCTGGATTACTTTGGTACCTCCCTGCTAAACTTATAGCAAGGCATACATCAGGTCTGGTACACAGCATTGCATACATGATAGATCCTATGGCTGATGCATAGGGAACATCTTTCATATTCTCTCTATCTTCTGCAGTGGTCGGGCATTGAGTCTTACTCAATTTCACACCTTGTAACACAGGCAAGAACCCTTTCTTTGCTTGATCCATTTTGAACTTCTTCAAAATTTTGTCAAGGTATGTGCTTTGTGAAAGTCCAATTAAGCGTTTTGATCTATCTCTATAGATCTTAATGCCTAATATGTAAGCAGCTTCACCGAGGTCTTTCATTGAAAAACTTTTATTCAAGTATCCCTTTATGCTATCCAGAAATTCTATATCATTTCCAATCAGTAATATGTCATCCACATATAATATCAGAAATGCTACAGAGCTCCCACTCACTTTCTTGTAAATACAGGCTTCTCCGAAAGTCTGTATAAAGCCAAATGCTTTGATCACCCTATCAAAACGTTTATTCCAACTCCGAGAGGCTTGCACCAGTCCATAAATGGATCGCTGGAGCTTGCACACTTTGTTAGTTCCCTTTGGATCGACAAAACCTTCCAGTTGTATCATATACAACTCTTCTTCCAGAAATCCATTCAGGAATGCAGTTTTGACATCCATCTGCCAAATTTCATAATCATAAAATGCGGCAATTGCTAACATGATTCGGACGGACTTAAGCATCGCTACGGGTGAGAAGGTCTCATCGTAGTCAATCCCTTGAACTTGCCGAAAACCTTTTGCGACAAGTCGAGCTTTGTAGACAGTAACATTACCATCAGCGTCAGTCTTCTTCTTAAAGATCCATTTATTCTCAATTGCTTGCCGATCATCGGGCAAGTCAACCAAAGTCCATACTTTGTTCTCATACATGGATCCCATCTCAGATTTCATGGCTTCAAGCCACTTTGCGGAATCTGGGCTCACCATCGCTTCTTCATAGTTCGTAGGTTCATCATGATCTAGTAGCATGACTTCCAGAACAGGATTACCGTACCATTCTGGCGCGGATCTTACTCGGGTTGATCTACGAGGTTCAGTAGTATCTTGATCTGAAGTTTCATGATCATTATCATTGGCTTCCTCACTGACTGGTGTAGGTGTCACTGAAACGGTTTTCTGTGATGAACTACTTTCCAGTAAGGGAGCAGGTACAGTTACCTCGTCAAGTTCTACTTTCCTCCCACTCACTTCTTTCGAGAGAAACTCCTTCTCTAGAAATGATCCATTCTTAGCAACGAATGTCTTGCCTTCGGATCTGTGATAGAAGGTGTACCCAACAGATTCCTTTGGGTATCCTATGAAGACACATTTCTCCGATTTGGGTTCGAGCTTATCAGGTTGAAGCTTTTTCACATAAGCATCGCAGCCCCAAACTTTAAGAAACGACAACTTTGGTTTCTTGCCAAACCATAGTTCATAAGGCGACGTCTCAACGGATTTTGATGGTGCCCTATTTAACGTGAATGCGGCCGTCTCTAAAGCATAACCCCAAAATGATAGCGGTAAATCTGTAAGAGACATCATAGATCGCACCATATCTAGTAAAGTACGATTACGACGTTCGGACACACCATTACGCTGTGGTGTTCCGGGTGGCGTGAGTCGTGAAACTATTCCACAGTTTTTCAAATGTACACCAAACTCGTAACTCAAATATTCTCCTCCACGATCAGATCGTAGAAACTTTATTTTCTTGTTACGATGATTTTCAACTTCACTCTGAAATTCTTTGAACTTTTCAAATGTTTCAGACTTATGCTTCATTAAGTAGATATATCCATATCTGCTCAAATCATCTGTGAAGGTGAGAAAATAACGATATCCGCTATGAGCCTCAATATTCATCGGACCACATACATCGGTATGTATGATTTCCAACAAATCTGTTGCTCTCTCCATAGTACCGGAGAACGGTGTTTTAGTCATCTTGCCCATGAGGCACGGTTCGCAAGTACCAAGTGATTCATAATCAAGTGGTTCCAAAAGTCCATTAGTATGGAGTTTCTTCATGCGTTTTACACCGATATGACCTAAACGACAGTGCCACAAATAAGTTGCACTTTCATTATCAACTCTGCATCTTTTGGTTTCAACATTATGAATATGTGTATTATTACTATCGAGATTCAATAAGAATAGACCACTCTTCAAGGGTGCATGACCATAAAAGATATTACTCATATAAATAGAACAACCATTATTCTCTGATTTAAATGAATAACCGTCTCGCATTAAACAAGATCCAGATATAATGTTCATGCTCAACGCTGGCACCAAATAACAATTATTTAGGTCTAATATTAATCCCGAAGGTAGATGTAGAGGTAGCGTGCCGACCGCGATCACATCGACTTTGGAACCGTTTCCCACGCGCATCGTCACCTCGTCCTTTGCCAGTGCCCGCTTATTCTGTAGTCCCTGTTTCGAGTTGCAAATATTAGCAACAGAACCAGTATCAAATACCCAGGTGCTACTGCGAGCTCTAGTAAGGTACACATCAATAACATGTATATCATATATACCTTTGTTCATCTTGCCATCCTTCTTATCCGCCAAATACTTGGGGTAGTTCCGCTTCCAGTGACCAGTCTGCTTGCAGTAGAAGCACTCAGTTTCAGGCTTAGGTCCAGACTTGGGTTTCTTCTCTTGAGCAGCAACTAGCTTGCTGTTCTTCTTGAAGTTCCCTTTCTTCTTTCCTTTGCCCTTTTTCTTGAAACTAGTGGTTTTGTTAACCATCAACACTTGATGCTCCTTTTTGATTTCTACCTCCGCAGCTTTCACCATTGCGAAGAGCTCGGGAATAGTCTTGTTCATCCCTTGCATATTATAGTTCATCACGAAGCTCTTGTAGCTTGGTGGCAGTGATTGGAGAATTCTGTCAATGACACAATCATCCGGAAGATTAACTCCCAATTGAATCAAGTGATTATTGTACCCAGACATTTTGAGTATATGCTCACTGACAGAACTGTTCTCCTCCATCTTGCAGCTATAGAACTTATTGGAGACTTCATATCTCTCAATTCGGGCATTTTCTTGAAATATTAATTTCAACTCCTGGAACATCTCATATGCTCCATGACGTTCAAAACGTCGTTGAAGTCCCGATTCTAAGCCGTAAAGCATGGCACACTGAACTATCGAGTAGTCATCAGCTTTACTCTGCCAAACGTTCACAACATCTGGTGTTGCTCCAGCAGCAGGCCTGGCACCCAGCGGTGCTTCTAGGACATAATTCTTCTGTGCAGCAATGAGGATAATCCTCAAGTTACGGACCCAGTCCGTGTAATTGCTACCATCATCTTTCAACTTTGCTTTCTCAAGGAACGCATTAAAATTTAACGGAACAACAGCACGAGCCATCTATCTACAATCAACATAAACAAGCAAGATACTATCAGGGACTAAGTTCATGATAAATTTTAAGTTCAATTAATCATATTACTAAAGAACTCCCACTTAGATAGACATCCCTCTAATCCTCTAAGTGATCACGTGATCCAAATCAACTAAACCATGACCGATCATCACGTGAGATGGAGTAGTTTTCAATGGTGAACATCGTTATGTTGATCATATCTACTATATGATTCACGCTCGACCTTTCGGTCTCCGTCCGTGTTCCGAGGCCATATCTGCATATGCTAGGCTCGTCAAGTTTAACCTGAGTATTCTGCGTGTGCAAAACTGGCTTGCACCCGTTGTAGATGGACGTAGAGCTTATCACACCCGATCATCACGTGGTGTCTGGGCACGACGAACTTTGGCAACGGTGCATACTCAGGGAGAACACTTCTTGATAATTTAGTGAGAGATCATCTTATAATGCTACCGTCAATCAAAGCAAGATAAGATGCATAAAAAGATAAACATCACATGCAATCAATATAAGTGATATGATATGGCCATCATCATCTTGTGCTTGTGATCTCCATCTCCGAAGCACCGTCATGATCACCATTGTCACCGGCGCGACACCTTGATCTCCATCGTAGCATCGTTGTCGTCTCGCCAATCTTTATGCTTCCACGACTATCACTACCGTTTAGTAATAAAGTAAAGCATTACATCGCGATTGCATTGCATACAATAAAGCGACAACCATATGGCTCCTGCCAGTTGCCGATAACTCGGTTACAAAACATGATCATCTCATACAATAAAATTCAGCATCATGCCTTGACCATATCACATCACAACATGCCCTGCAAAAACAAGTTAGACGTCCTCTACTTTGTTGTTGCATGTTTTACGTGGCTGCTACGGGCTTAAGTAAGAACCAATCTCACCTACGCATCAAAACCACAACGATAGTTTGTCAAATAGACTCCATTTTAACCTTCGCAAGGACCGGGCGTAGCCATACTTGGTTCAACTAAAGTTGGAGAGGCAGTCGCCCGCAAGCCATCTCTGTGCAAAGCACGTCGAGGGAACCGGTCTCGCGTAAGCGTACGCGTAAGGTTGGTCCGGGTCGTCTCGTCCAACAATACCGCCGAACCAAAGTATGACATGCTGGTAGGCAGTATGACTTGTATCGTCCACAACTCACTTGTGTTCTACTCGTGCATATAACATCAACATAAATAACCTGGCTCGGATGCCACTGTTGGGTTTCGTAGTAATTTCAAAAAAATTCCTACGCACACGCAAGATCATGTGATGCATAGCAACGAGAGGGAGAGTATTGTCTACGTACCCAACGCAGACCGACTACGGAAGCGATGACATGATGTAGAGGAAGTAGTCGTACGTCTTCTCGATCCAACCGATCAAGCACCGAAACTACGGCACCTCCGAGTTCGAGCACACGTTCAGCTCGATGACGATCCCCGGACTCCGATCCAGCAAAGTGTCGGGGAAGAGTTCCGTCAGCACGACGGCGTGGTGACGATCTTGATGAACTACAGCAGCAGGGCTTCGCCTAAACTCCGCTACAGTATTATCGAGGAATATGGTGGCAGGGGGCACCGCACACGGCTAAGGAATCGATCACGTGGATCAACTTGTGTCAACTTGTCCTTCTTTGGGGTGCCTCTACCTCAGTATATAAAGGATCCAAGGGGGGAGGGGGCGTCGGCCAAGAGAGAGAGGCGCAGGAGGAGTCCTACTCCTACCGGAAGTAGGACTCCCCCCCCCCCCAATCCTATTCCAACTAGGATTCCCAAGGGGGAAAGAGGGAGAGGGGTGGCCGGCCACCTCTCCTAGTCCTAATAGGACTAGGGGAAGGGGAGAGGCGCACAGCCCCCTTGGGCTGCCCCTTTCTCCTTTCCACTAAGGCCCATGAAGGCCCATATGGCTCCCGGGGGGTTCCGGTAACCTCCCGGTAACCCGGTAAAATCCCGATTTCACCCGGAACACTTCCGATGTCCAAACATAGGCTTCCAATATATCAATCTTTATGCCTCGACCATTTCGAGACTCCTCGTCATGTCCGTGATCACATCCGGGACTCCGAACAACCTTCGGTACATCAAAATGCATAAACTCATAATATAACTGTCATCGTAACCTTAAGCGTGCGGACCCTACGGGTTCGAGAACAATGTAGACATGACCGAGACACGTCTCCGGTCAATAACCAATAGCGGGACCTGGATGCCCATATTGGCTCCTACATATTCTACGAAGATCTTTATCGGTCAGACCGCATAACAACATACGTTGTTCCCTTTGTCATCGGTATGTTACTTGCCCGAGATTCGATCGTCGGTATCCAATACCTAGTTCAATCTCGTTACCGGCAAGTCTCTTTACTCGTTCCGTAATACATCATCTCACAACTAACATATTAGTTGTAATGCTTGCAAGGCTTATGTGATGTGTATTACCGAGAGGGCCCAGAGATACCTCTCCGACAATCGGAGTGACAAATCCTAATCTCGAAATACGCCAACCCAACATCGACCATTGGAGACACATGTAGTACTCCTTTATAATCACCCTGTTACGTTGTGACGTTTGGTAGTACCCAAAGTGTTCCTCCGGTAAACGGGAGTTGCATAATCTCATAGTCATAGGAACATGTATAAGTCATGAAGAAAGCAATAGCAACATACTAAACGATCGGGTGCTAAGCTAATGGAATGGGTCATGTCAATCAGATCATTCTACTAATGATGTGACCTCGTTAATCAAATAACAACTCATTGTTCATGGTTAGGAAACATAACCATCTTTGATTAACGAGCTAGTCAAGTAGAGGCATACTAGTGACACTTTGTTTGTCTATGTATTCACACATGTATTATGTTTCCGGTAAATACAATTCTAGCATGAATAATAAACATTTATCATGATTATGAGGAAATAAATAATAACTTTATTATTGCCTCTAGGGCATATTTCCTTCACCCACCCCCAGGAGGGCGCACTGGGCACCCTCGTGGTCGCCTCGTTTGTTGCTTGACGTCCACTCCAAGTCTCCTGGTTTGCATTTGTTCCAGAAAGATCGCTCCCAAAGGTTTCATCCCGTTTAGACTCCGTTTGATATTCCTTTTCTTCGAAACACTAAAATAGGCAAAAAAAACAGCAATTCGGGCTGGGCCTCCGATTAGTAAGTTAGTCCCAAAAATGATATAAAAGTGTAGAGTAAAGCCCATAAACATCCAAAACGGGTAATATAATAGCATGGAACAATCAAAAATTATAGATACGTTGGAGACGTATCAAGAATCCCCAAGCTTAATTCCTGCTCGTCTCGAGTAGGTAAATAATACAAACAGAATTTTTGATGTGGAATGCTACCTATCATAATCCTTAATGTAATTTTCTTTATTGTGGCATGAATGTTCAGATCCAAATGATTCAAAATAAAAGTTCATATTGACATAAGAACAATAATACTTCAAGCATACTAACAAAGCAATCATTCTTCTCAAAATAGCATGGCTAAAGGAAGTTATCCCTACAAAATCATATAGTCTGGCTATGGTCTATCTTCATCACACAAAGTATTTAATCATGCACAACCCCGATAACAAGCCAAGCAATTGTTTCATACTTTAGTATTCTCAAACTTTTTCAACTTTCACGCAATACATGAGCATGAGCCATGGACATAGCACTATATGTGGAATAGAATGGTGGTTGTGGAGAAGACAAAAAAGGAGAAGATAGTCTCACATCAACTAGGCGTATCAACGGGCTATGGAGATGCCCAGTAATAGATATCAATGTGAGAGAGTAGGGATTGCCATGCAACGGATGCACTAGAGCTATAAGTGTATGAAAGCTCAACAAAATAGACTAAGTGGGTGTGCATCCAACTTGCTTGCTCACGAAGACCTAGGGCATTTTGAGGAAGCCCATCATTGGAATATACAAGCCAAGTTCTATAATGAAAAATTCCCACTAGTATATGAAAGTGACAACATAGGAGAGACTCTATCATGAAGATCATTGTGCTACTTTGAAGCACAAGTGTGGTAAAAAGGATAGTAGCATTGTCCCTTCTCTCTTTTCCTCTCATTTTTTTATTTGGCATTTTTCTTTTTTCTTTTCTTTTTTTTGTAAAGTCCGAAGTCTCATCCCGACTTGTGGGGGAATCATAGTCTCCATCATCCTTTCCTCACTTGGGACAATGCTCTAATAATGAATATCATCACACTTTTATTTACTTACAACTCAAGATTACAACTCGATACTTAGAACAAAATATGACTCTATATGAATGCCTCCGGCAGTGTACCGGGATATGCAATGAACCAAGAGTGACATGTATGGAAGAATTATGAAGGTGGCTTTGCCACAAATACGATGTCAACTACATGATCATGCAAAGAGCAATATGACAATGATGATGCGTGTCATAATAAACAGAACGGTGGAAAGTTGCATGGCAATATATCTGGGAATGGCTATGGAAATGCCATAATAGGTAGGTATGGTGGCCGTTTTGAGGAAGGTATATGGTGGGTGTATGGTACCGGCGAAAGTTGCACGGCACAAGAGGGGCTAGCAATGGTGGAAGGGTGAGAGTGTGTATAATCTATGGACTCAACATTAGTCATAAAGAACTCATATACTTATTGCAAAAATCTACAAGTCATCAAAAACAAAGCACTACGTGCATGCTCCTAGGGGGATAGATTGGTAGGAAAAGACCATCGCTCGTCCCCGACCGCCACTCATAAGGAAGACAATAAATAAATAAATTATGCTCCAACTTCATCACAAAGCGGTTCACCATACGTGCATGCTACGGGAATCACAAACTTCAACACAAGTATTCCTCAAATTAATAATTACCCCACTAGCATGACTCTAATATCACCATCCTCATATCTCAAAACAATTATCAAGCATCAAATTGATCATAGCATCCAATTCACTTTCTATGATAGTTTTTATTATACCCAACTTGGATGCCCATCATTCTAGGACCAATTTTATAACCATAGAAAATACCATGCTATTCTAAAAGAATCTCAAAATAATATAAGTGAATCATGAGAGATCAACAATTTCTACAAAATTAGGCCACCACCGTGCTCTAAAAGATATAAGTGAAGCACTAGAGCAAAAATTATCTGGCTCAAAAGATATAAGTGAAGCACATAGAGTATTCTAATAAATTCCAAATCATGTGGGTTTCTCCCAAAAGGTGTGTAAAGCAAGTATGATTCTGTTAATCTAAAAAGCAAAGACTAATATCATACAAGACGCTCCAAGCAAAACACATATCATGTGGCTAATAAAAATATAGCTCCAAGTAAAGTTACCGATAGACGAAGACGAAAGAGGGGATGCCTTCTGAGGCATCCCCAAACTTAGGCTTTTGGTTATCCTTGAATATCTTGTGGTGCCATGGGCATCCCCAATCTTAGGCTCTTGCCACTCCTTATTCCATAGTCCATCAAATCTTTATCCAAAACTTGAAAACTTCACAACACAAAACACAACCGGAAATCTCATAAGCTCCGTTAGTGCAAGAAAGAAAAACCACCACATAAGGTACTGTAATGAACTCATTATTTATTCATATTCGTGTTAAACCTACTGTATTCCAACTTCTCTATGGTTCATACCCCCCGATACTAGCCATAGATGCATCGAAATAAGCAAACAACACATGAAAAACAGAATCTGTCAAAAACAGAACAGTCTGTAGCAATCTGTAACTTTAGAATACTTCTGGAATCTAAAAATCCTACCAAAATAGGAAGTACTGGGAAATTTGTCTATTGATCTACAGAAAAAAGAATCAACGCAAAATCACGTTTCTGTGAATTAATAAAATTATTTTTGTGCGTATAAAAGTTTCTGTTTTTTAGCAGAATCAAATTAACTATCACCGTAGGTTATCCTATAGGTTCTACTTGGCACAAACACTAATTAAAACATTAAAACACATCTAAACAGAATCTAAATGAAATATTTAGTACTAAACAGAAGCAAAAAGCAAGAAACAAAAATAAAATTGGGTTGCCCCCCAACTAGCGCTATTGTTTAACGCCCCTAACTAGGCATAAAAGCTAGGATAGATCTAAGTAGTGCCCTCTTTGGCATTCTTCTTCAATAGAACACTTATAGCCCATAAGAGTCTCTTCCTTTTTAGTAATGATTAAACTCCTAGGAAAGAAATCAAGAGATTTGTTTGTTGCAAAAGTTTCCTTAATGAAAGAGAAAAAGTTGGGATGAACACTTATTGATTTGAGATCCGCATTTCCTTTACTAGAAGATTCACCCTTATTTTTAGGAACATACATTAATTTGGCAATTTTAGTAGGCAGAGTGGGAGTATCCTTCACGGATGAAAAGGCAGCCCCTAAGTTGGTAATGATATCCTCAAGTTTACCGATTCTTGAAGAATTTTGATCTATTCTTTCGTTAACTATAGGTTCTTTATCCTTAAAACTTTTCAAAGTAGCTCCAACCTTAGATCCAAATTGGGTGATTTGATTATGGATCTTTTTATCCAAATTTTCAATTAACTCAACAGTGGCAACTTTATTTTCAATAATTTCAAGCCTTTGCATCACATGTTCTAGAGTTAAGATAGTTCCATTAACCAAGAGAGGTGGTGGACCAAACAAATCTAAAATAGCGTTATAAGCATCAAAAGTGTGGCTACCCAAGAAATTCCCTCAAGTAATGGTATCAAGAATACATCTATACCAAGGAGTAATGCCTACATAAAAATTGCGAAGAAGAACAGAAATAGATTGCTTCCTAGTAGATCTATTTTGAGCATTGCAAATTCTATGCCAAGCATCTTTTAGATTTTCTCCCTCCCTTTGTTTAAAATTAAGAACTTCATGATTGGGAGTATTAACGATGATAGGAGGGCTAGCCATGACAACAAAAATAACCTAACTAACACACAAGCACACAAAAGGCAAGCGAAAGAGAGAGGAGATTGGGAAAGAGAGGGCGAATAAAACGGCAAGGGTGAAGTGGGGTAGAGGAAAACGAGAGGCAAATGGAAAATAATGCGAGGGAGATGAGTTTGCGATGGGTACTTGGTACTCCCTCCGTCCGAAAATAGTTGTCATCAAAATGGATGAAAAGGGATGTATCTAGAACTAAAATACGTCTAGATACATCTCCTTTAATCCATTTTGATGACAAGTATTTCCGGACGGAGGGAGTATGTCTTGACTTGAGTGAAGACCTCCCCGGTAACGGCGCCAGAAATACTTCTTGCTACCTCTTGAGCATGCGTTGGTTTTTCCCTTGAAGAGGAAAGGGTGATGCAGCAAAGTAGTGTAAGTATTTCCCTCAGTTTTTGAGAACCAAGGTATCAATCCAGTAGGAGGCTCCTCAAAAGTCCCACGCACCTACACAAACAAACAAGAACCTCGCAACCAACGCGATAAAGGGGTTGTCAATCCCTTCACGGTAACTTGCGAAAGTGAGATCTGATAGAGATTATAAGATAAGATAAATATTTTTGGTATTTTTATGATATAGATTGGAAAATAAAAGATGCAAATAAAAGTAGATGGAAAACTTATATGATAAATGATAGACCCGGGGGCCATAGGTTTCACTAGTGGCTTCTGTCAAGATAGCATAAGTATTATGGTGGGTGAACAAATTACTGTCGAGCAATTGATAGAAAAGCGCATAGTTATGAGATTATCTAGCCATGATCATGTATATAGGCATCACGTCCGTGACAAGTAGATCGAAACGATTCTGCATCCACTACTATTACTCCACACATCGACCGACTCCTGCCTGCATCTAGAGTATTAAGTTCATACAGAACAGAGTAACGCATTAAGAAAGATGACATGATGTAGAGGGATAAACTCATGCAATATGATATAAACCCCATCTTTTTATCCTCGATGGCAACAATACAATACGTGCCTTGTGTTGGGGAACGTTGCATAAAATAAAAAAATGCCTATGTTCACCAAGAACAATCTAGGAGTTCATCCATCAACGAGAGAGAGGAGTGCATCTACATACCCTTGTAGATTGCGAGCGGAAGCGTTCAAGAGAACGGGGTTGAGGGAGTCGTACTCGTCGTGATCCAAATCACCGGAGATCCTAGCGCTGAACGGACGGCACCTCCGCGTTCAACACACGTACAATCGGCGTGATGTCTCCTCCTTCTTGATCCAGCAAGGGGGAAGGAGAGGTTGATGAAGATCCAGCAGCACGACGGCGTGGTGGTGGATGCAGCACGGTTCCGGCAGGGCTTCGCCAAGCGTTTGCGGGAGGAGGAGGTGTAGCAAGGGGGGGAGGCGCCAGGTGTCAGGGTGGGGCTGCCCTCCCACCCCCCTCTTTATATAGGGACCCCAGGGGGGCGCCGGCCCTAGGAGATGGGATCTCCTAGGGGGGCGGCCAAGGGGGAAACTTGCCCCCCAAGGCAAGTGGAGGCGCCCCCTCCCCTAGGTTCCCAACCCTAGGCGCAGAGGGGGGCCCAGGGGGGCGCACCAGCCCACCAGGGGCTGGTTCCCCTCCCACTTCATCCCATGGGGCCCTCCGGGATGAGTGGCCCCACCCGGTGGACCCCCGGGACCCTTCCGGTGGTCCCGGTACAATACCGGTGACCCCCGAAACTTTCCCGATGGCCGAAACTCGACTTCCCATATATAATTCTTTACCTTCGGACCATTCTGGAACTCCTCGTGACATCCGGGATCTCATTCGGGACTCCGAACAACTTTCGGTTTGCTGCATACTCATATCTCTACAACCCTAGCGTCACCAAACCTTAAGTGTGTAGACCCTACGGGTTCGGGAGACATGTAGACATGACCGAGACGGCTCTTCGGTCAATAACCAACAGCGGGATCTGGATACCCATGTTGGCTCCCACATGCTCCTCGATGATCTCATCGGATGAACCACGATGTCGAGGATTCAAGCAACCCCGTATACAATTCCCTTTGTCAATCAGTATGTTACTTGCCCGAGACTCGATCATCGGTATCCCAATACCTCCTTCAATCTTGTTACCGGCATGTCACTTTACTCGTACTGTAATGCATGATCATGTGACCAGACACTTGGTCACTTTGAGCTCATTATGATGATGCATTACCGAGTGGTCCCGGACATACCTCTCCGTCATACGGAGTGACAAATCCCAGTCTCGATCCGTGTCAACCCAACAGACACTTTCAGAGATACCCGTAGTATACCTTTATAGTCACCCAGTTACGTTGTGACGTTTGGTACACCCAAAGCACTCCTACGGTATCCGGGAGTTACACGATCTTCTGGTCTAAGGAGAAGATACTTGACATTGGAAAAGCTCTAGCAAACGAACTACACGATCTTGTGCTATGCTTAGGATTGGGTCTTGTCCATCACATCATTCTCCTAATGATGTGATCCCGTTATCAACGACATCCAATGTCCATAGTCAGGAAACCATGACTATCTGTTGATCAACGAGCTAGTCAACTAGAGGCTCACTAGGGACATATTGTGGTCTATGTATTCACACATGTATTATGATTTCCGGATAACACAATTATAGCATGAATAAAAGATAATTATCATGAACAAGGAAATATAATAATAATCCTTTTATTATTGCCTCTAGGGCATATTTCCAACAGTCTCCCACTTGCACTAGAGTCAATAATCTAGTTACATTGTGATGAATCGAACACCCATAGAGTTCTGGTGTTGATCATGTTTTGCTCGCAGAAGAGGTTTAGTCAACGGATCTGCAACATTCAGATCCGTATGTACTTTGCAAATATCTATGTCTCCATCTTGAACATTTTCACGGATGGAGTTGAAACGACGCTTGATGTGCCTGGTCTTCTTGTGAAACCTGGGCTCCTTGGCAAGGGCAATAGCTCCAGTGTTATCACAGAAGAGAGTGATCAGCCCTGACGCATTGGGTGTGACTCCTAGGTCAGTGATGAACTCCTTCATCCATATTGCTTCATGTGCTGCCTCTGAGGCTGCCATGTACTCCGCTTCACATGTAGATCCCGCCACGACGCTCTGCTTGCAACTGCACCAGCTTACTGCTCCACGATTCAACATATACATGTATCTGGTTTGTGACTTAGAGTCATCCAGATCTGTGTCGAAGCTAGCGTCGATGTAACCCTTTACAACGAGCTCTTCGTCACCTCCATAAACGAGAAACATGTCCTTTGTCCTTTTTAGGTACTTCAGGATATTCTTGACCACTGTCCAGTGTTCCTTGCCGGGATTACTTTGGTACCTTCCTACCAAACTTACAGAAAGGTTTACATCAGGTCTGGTACACCGCATGGCATACATAATAGATCCTATGGCTGAGGCATAGGGGATGACACTCATCTCTTCTTTATCTTCTGTCGTGGTCGGGCATTGAGCCGAGCTCAATCTCACACCTTGCAATACAGGCAAGAACCCTTTCTTGGACTGATCCATATTGAACTTCTTCAATATCTTATCAAGGTATGTGCTTTGTGAAAGACCTATGAGGCGTCTCGATCTATCCCTATAGATTTTGATGCCTAATATGTAAGCAGCTTCTCCAAGGTCCTTCATTGAAAAACACTTATTCAAGTAGGCCTTAATGCTGTCCAAAAGTTCTATATCATTTCCCATCAAAAGTATGTCATCTACATATAATATGAGAAATGCTACAGAGCTCCCACTCACTTTCTTGTAAACGCAGGCTTCTCCATAAGTCTGCATAAACCCAAACGCTTTGATCATCTCATCAAAGCGAATGTTCCAACTCTGAGATGCTTGCACCAGCCCATACATGGATCGCTGGAGCTTGCATACCTTGTTAGCATTCTCAGTGTCGAAAAAACCTTCCGGCTGCATCATATACAGTTCTTCCTTAAGGTGACCGTTAAGGAATGCCGTTTTGACGTCCATTTGCCATATCTCATAATCATAGTATGGCAATTGCTAACATGATTCGGACGGACTTCAGCTTCGCTACGGGAGAGAATGTCTCATCGTAGTCAATGCCTTGAACTTGTCGATAACCCTTAGCAACAAGTCGAGCTTTATAAATGGTAACATTACCATCCGCGTCCGTCTTCTTCTTACAGATCCATTTGTTTTCTATCGCTCGCCGATCATCAGGCAAGTCTGTCAAAGTCCATACTTCGTTTTCATACATGGATCCTATCTCGGATTGCATGGATTCAAGCCATTTGTTGGAATCTGGGCCCGCCATTGCTTCTTCATAGTTCGAAGTTTCACCGTTGTCTAACAACATAATTTCCAAGACAGGGTTACCGTACCACTCTGGCGCGGAACGTGTCCTTGTGGACCTTCGAAGTTTAGTAGGAGCTTGATCTGAAGTATCTTGATCATCAACATTAACTTCCTCTCTTGTCGGTGCTGGCACCACAGGAACATCTTCCTGAGTTGCACTACTTACCGTTTCAAGAGGTAGTACTTCATCAAGCTCTACTTTCCTCCCACTTAATTCTTTCGAGAGAAACTCCTTCTCCAGAAAGGACCCGTTCTTGGCAACAAAGATCTTGCCTTCGGATCTTAAGTAGAAAGTATACCCTATGGTTTCCTTAGGGTATCCTATGAATACGCATTTTTCCGACTTGGGTTCGAGCTTCTCAGGTTGAAGTTTCTTGACATAAGCATCACATCCCCAAACTTTTAGAAACGATAGCTTAGGTTTCTTACCAAACCATAATTCATACGGTGTCGTCTCAACGTATTTAGACGGTGCCCTATTTAAAGTGAATGTAGCTATCTCTAGAGCGTATCCCCAAAATGATAGTGATAAATCGGTAAGAGACATCATAGACCGCACCATATCCAATAGAGTGCGATTACAACGTTCGGACACACCATTACGCTGAGGTGTTCCAGGCGGCGTGAGTTGTGAAACGATTCCACATTTCCTTAAGTGCGTATCAAATTCGTGACTTAAATATTCTCCTCCACGATCTAATCGTAAGAACTTTATCTTTCGGTCACGTTGATTCTCTACCTCATTCTGAAATTCCTTGAACTTTTCAAAGGTCTCAGACTTGTGTTTCATCAAGTAGACATACCCATATCTACTCAAGTCATCAGTGAGAGTGAGAACTTAACGATATCCTCCGCGAGCCTCAACACTCATTGGACCGCACACATTTGTATGTATGATTTCCAATAAGTTGGTTGCTCGCTCCATTGTTCCGGAGAATGGAGTCTTGGTCATTTTGCCCATGAGGCATGGTTTGCATGTGTCAAATGATTCATAATCGAGAGACTCAAAAAGTCCATCAGCATGGAGCTTCTTCATGCGCTTGACACCAATGTGACCAAGGCAGCAGTGCCACAAGTATGTGGGACTATCGTTATCAACTTTACATCTTTTGGTATTCACACTATGAATATGTGTAACATTACGCTCGAGATTCATTGAGAATAAACCATTCACCAGCGGGGCATGACCATAAAACATATCTCTCATATAAATAGAACAACCATTATTCTCGGATTTAAATGAGTAGCCATCTTGAATTAAACGAGATCCTGATACAATGTTCATGCTCAAAGTTGGTACTAAATAACAATTATTGAGGTTTAAAACTAATCCCGTAGGTAAATGTAGAGGTAGCGTGCCGACGGCGATCACATCGACCTTGGAACCATTCCCGACGCGCATCATCACCTCGTCCTTCGCCAGTCTCCGCTTATTCCGCAGCTCCTGCTGTGAGTTACAAATATGAGCAACGGCACCGGTATCAAATACCCAGGAGTTACTACGAGTACTGGTAAGGTACACATCAATTACATGTATATCACATATACCTTTAGTGTTGCCGGCCTTCTTGTCCGCTAAGTATTTGGGGCAGTTCCGCTTCCAGTGACCCTTCCCTTTGCAATAAAAGCACTCAGTCTCAGGCTTGGGTCCATTCTTTGACTTCTTCCCGGCAACTGGCTTACCGGGTGCGGCAACATCCTTGCCGCCCTTCTTGAAGTTCTTTTTACCCTTGCCCTTCTTGAACTTGGTGGCTTTATTGACCATCAACACTTGATGTTCCTTTTGATTTCTACCTGTGCTGACTTCAGCATTGAAAATACTTCAGGAATAGTTTTCACCATCCCCTGCATATTGTAGTTCATCACAAAGCTCTTGTAGCTCGGTGGGAGCGACTGAAGGATTCTGTCAATGACCGCCTCATCCGGGAGGTTAATGTCCAGCTGGGACAGGCGGTTGTGCAACCCAGACATTTTGAGTATGTGCTCACTGACAGAACTATTTTCCTCCATCTTACAACTATAGAACTTGTCGAACACTTCATATCTCTCGACCCGGGCGTGAGCTTGGAAAACCATTTTTAGCTCTTCAAACATCTCATATGCTCCGTGTTGCTCAAAACGCTTTTGGAGCCCCGGTTCTAAGCTGTAAAGCATGCCGCACTGAACGAGGGAGTAATCATCAGCACGTGACTGCCAAGCGTTCATAACTTCTTGGTTCTCTGGGATGGGTGCTTCACCTAGCGGTCCTTCTAGGACATATGCTTTCTTGGCACCTATGAGGATGATCCTCAGGTTCCGGACCCAGTCCGTATAGTTGCTGCCATCATCTTTCAGCTTGGTTTTCTCTAGGAACGCGTTGAAGTTCATGTTGACATGAGCGTTGGCCATTTGATCTACAAGACATTTTTGCAAAGATTTTAGACTAAATTCATGATAATTAAGTTCATCTAATCAAACTATTTAATGAACTCCCACTCAGATTTGACATCCCTCTAGTCATCTAAGTCTTACATGATCCGAGTCGACTAGGCCGTGTCCGATCATCACGTGAGACGGACTAGTCATCATTGGTGAACATCTCCATGTTGATCGTATCTTCCATATGACTCATGTTCGACCTTTCGGTCTCTGTGTTCCGAGGCCATGTCTGTACATGCTAGGCTCGTCAAGTTAACCTAAGTGTTTTTGCATGTGTAGAACTGTCTTACACCCGTTGTATGTGAACGTAGGAATCTATCACACCCGATCATCACGTGGTGCTTCGAAATGACGAACTTTAGCAACGGCGCACAGTTAGGGGGAACACTTTCTTGAAATTATTATGAGGGATCATCTTATTTACTATCGTCGTTCTAAGTAAACAAGATGCAAAAACATGATAAACATCACATGCAATCAAATAGTAGTGACATGATATGGTCAATATCATATAGCTCCTTTGATCTCCATCTTCAGGGCTCCATGATCATCTTCGTCACCGGCAAGACACCATGATCTCCATCATCATGATCTCCATCATCGTGTCTCCATGAAGTTGCTCGCCAACTATTGCTTCTACTACTATAGCAAACGGTTTAGCAATAAAGTAAAGTAATTACATGGCATTAAATCATTGACACGCAGGTCATACAATAATTAAGACAACTCCTATGGCTCCTGCCGGTTGTCATACTCATCGACATGCAAGTCGTGATTCCTATTACAAGAACATGATCTCATACATCACAATATATCATTCATCATTCATCACAACTTTTGGCCATATCACATCACAAAGCAATTGCTGCAAAAACAAGTTAGACGTCCTCTAATTGTTGTTGCATCTTTTACGTGGCTGCAATAGGGTTCTAGCAAGAACGTTTTCTTACCTACGAAAAAGCCACAACGTGATTTGTCAACTTCTACTTACCCTTCATAAGAACCCTTTTCATCGAATCCGCTCCAACTAAAGTGGGAGAGACAGACACCCGCTAGCCACCTTATGCAACTAGTGCATGTCAGTCGGTGGAACCTGTCTCACGTAAGCGTACGTGTAAGGTCGGTCCGGGCCGCTTCATCCCACAATACCGCTGAAGCAAAATAAGACTAGTAGTGGCAAGAAAGTTGACAACATCTATGCCCACAACAAATTTGTGTTCTACTCGTGCAAAGAGAACTACGCATAGACCTAGCACTGATACCACTGTTGGGGAATGTTGCATAAAATAAAAAAAATCCTACGTTCACCAAGAACAATCTAGGAGTTCATCCAGCAACGATAGAGAGGAATGCATCTACATACCCTTGTAGATCGCGAGCGGAAGCGTTCAAGAGAACGGGGTTGAGGGAGTCATACTCGTCGTGATCCAAATCACCGGAGATCCTAGCGCCGAACGGACGGCACCTCCGCGTTCAACACACGTACGGTCAGCGTGACGTCTCCTCCTTCTTGATCCAGCAAGGGGGACGGAGAGGTTGATGAAGATCCAGCAGCACGACGGCGTGGTGGTGGATGCAGCAGGGTTTCGGCAGGGCTTCGCCAAGCGTTTGCGGGAGGAGGAGGTGTAGCAAGGGGGGAGGGAGGCGCCAGGTGTTAGGGTGCGGCTGCCCTCCCCCCCCCCTTTTTATATAGGGACCCCAGGGGAGGCACCGGCCCTAGGAGATGGGATCTCCTAGGGGGCGGCGGCCAAGGGGGAAACTTGCCCCCCAAGGCAAGTTGAGGCGCCCCTCCCCTAGGGTTCCCAACCCTAGGCGCGGAGGGGGGGCCCAGGGGGGGCGCAACAGGCCATCAAGGGCTGGTTCCCCTCCCACTTCAGCCCATGGGGCCCTCCGGGATGGGTGGCCCCACCCGGTGGACCCTCGGGACCCTTCCGGTGGTCCCGGTACAATACCGGTGACCCCCCGAAACTTTCCCGATGGTCGAAACTCGACTTCCCATATATAATTCTTTACCTCCAGACCATTCCGGAACTCCTCGTGACGTCCGGGATCTCATCCGGGACTCCGAACAACTTTTGGTTTGCTGCATACTCATATCTCTACAACCCTAGCGTCACTGAACCTTAAGTGTGTAGACCCTATGGGTTCGGGAGACATGTAGACATGACCGAGACGGCTCTTCGGTCAATAACCAACAGCGGGATCTAGATACCCATGTTGGCTCCCACATGCTCCTCGATGATCTCATCGGATGAACCATGATGTCGAGGATTCAAGCAACCCCGTATACAATTCCCTTTGTCAATCGGTATGTTACTTGCCCGAGACTCGATCGTCGGTATCCCAATACCTCGTTCAATCTCGTTACCGGCAAGTCACTTTACTCGTACCGTAATGCATGATCCCATGACCAGACACTTGGTCACTTTGAGCTCATTATGATGATGCATTACCGAGTGGGCCCAGAGATACCTCCCCGTCATACAGAGTGACAAATCCCAGTCTCGATCCGTGTCAACCCAACAGACACTTTCGGAGATACTCGTAGTATACCTTTATAGTCACCCAGTTACGTTGTGACGTTTGGTACACCCAAAGCACTCCTACGGTATCCGGGAGTTACACGATCTCATGGTCTAAGGAGAAGATACTTGACATTGGAAAAGCTCTAGCAAACGAACTACACGATCTTGTGCTATGCTTAGGATTGGGTCTTGTCCATCACATCATTCTCCTAATGATGTGATCCCGTTATCAACGACATCCAATGTCCATAGTCAGGAAACCATGACTATCTGTTGATCAACGAGCTAGTCAACTAGAGGCTCACTAGGGACATATTGTGGTCTATGTATTCACATGTGTATTACGATTTCTGGATAACACAATTATAGCATGAATAAAAGACAATTATCATGAACAAGGAAATATAATAATAATCCTTTTATTATTGCCTCTAGGGCATATTTCCAACACCTTGTTGCCCCTGCTGTCACTGGGAAAGGACACCGCAAGATTGAACCCAAAGCTAAGCACTTCTCCCATTGCAAGAAAGATCAATCTAGTAGGCCAAACCAAACTGATAATTTGAAGAGACTTGCAAAGATAACTTAATCACACATAAAAGAATTCAGAGGAGATTCAAATATTTCTCATAGATAAACTTGATCATAAACCACAATTCATCGGATCTCGACAAACACACCGCAAAAAGAGTTACATCGAATAGATCTCCAAGAAGATCGAGGAGAACTTGGTATTGAGATTCAAAGAGAGAGAAGAAGCCATCTAGCTGATAACTATGGACCCGAAGGTCTGCGGTAAACTACTCACAACTCATCGGAGAGGCCTTCGAGATGATGTAGAGGCCCTCCATGGTCGATTCCCCCTCTGGCGGAGCACCGGCGAAGGCTCCAAGATGGGATCTCGCGGATACAGAAGATTGCGGCAGTGTAATTAGGTTTTTGTGGTGCTCCCCGATGTTTTCAGGGTACGGGAGTATATATAGGAGAAGGAGGTACGTCGGTGGACGCTCGAGGGGCCCACGAGGGTTGGGGCGCGCCCACCCCCAGGGGGCACGCTGGGCACCCTTGTGGCCGCCTCGTTTGTTGTTTGACTTCCACTCCAAGTCTCCTGGTTTGCATTTGTTCCAAAAAGAACGCTCCCGAAGGTTTCATCCCGTTTGGACTCCGTTTGATATTCCTTTTCTTCGAAACACTGAAATAGGCAAAAAAACAGCAATTCGGGTTGGGCCTCCGGTTAGTAGGTTAGTCCCAAAAATGATATAAAAGTGTAGAGTAAAGCCCATAAACATCCAAAACTGGTAATATAATAGCATGGAACAATCAAAAATTATAGATACGTTGGAGACGTATCATGCTTGAGGATGATGGTCGTCGTCGATATCATCTAGAACTACATATGTGTGTTGCTGTGTGACTACCCCTAGTAGACTGCTATATGTTGTATGACTACCTAGTACTGATTATCATATATGCTCCTGTATGAACCATATATGTGTGTGAGGATGCATGTTGACTATATATGAGTACCTATAATGCTTAATGATATTGTATGACTATTGTATGACTATATGGTATTGTGGTTAATGATATTGTTATCTGGTATATGTGAAATTGCAGTTTATTGAAACGAGTTACTGTTCTAGATCAATAGGAAGCAGGGAAAAAATATTGAAAGATACAACAGTAGCGCGGGCAAAGAAAAGCGCTATAGCTACTTATTAGTAGCGCATGTTAGAAAACCTCTACTGATACAGTCAATACTAGTAGCGCGTGTACATAGAGCTCGACTATTATCTGTTAGCTGTAGTGCCTTATTAGTAGCGCGGTCACCCACGCTACTGATAGCGTTAAAACGCGCGCTACTACTAGGGTTTTCCCTAGTAGTGTAATGGTGTGTCCGGACGTCGTAACCGCACTTTATTGGATATGGTGCGATCTATGATGTCTCTTACCGATTTACCATTATCGAATGGGGGTTATGCGTTAGAGATAGTTGCATTCACTTTAAACAGGGCACCGTCAAAATCTGTTGAGACGACACTGTATCAACTGTGGTTTGGTAGCAAACCCTGTCGTTTCTTAAAGTTTGGGGATGCGATGCTTATGTCAAAAGGCTTCAGCCCGATAAGCTCGAACCCAAATCGGAGAAACGTGTCTTCATAGGATACCCTAAGGAAACAATTAGGTACACTTTCTACCACAAGTCCGGAGGCAAGATTTTTTTTTCTAAGAACGGAACCTTTCTAGAGAAGAAGTTTCTCTTGAAAGAAGTGAGTGGGAGGAAAGTAGAACTTGATAGGGTAATTGTACCTACTCTCAATTTGGAAGGTATCTCATCCGAGAAATCAGTTCCCGTGATGCCTACACCAACTAGAGAGGAAACTAATGATAAAGATCATGAAGCTACAGATCAAGTTGCTACAGAACCTCATAGGTCTAGCAGAGCACGGTCTGCACCAGAGTTATACGGTAATCCTGTTCTGGAATTCATGTTACTTGACCATGATGAACCTACGAACTATGAAGAAGCTATGATGAGCCCAGATTCCATAAAATGGCTTGAGGCCATGAAATCTGACATAGGATCCATGTATGAGAACAAAGTGTGGACTTTGGTGGATCTGCCCGATGATCGGCGACCCATGGAGAATAAATGGATCTTCAAGAAGAAGACTGACACTGATGATAATGTTACTGTCTATAAAGCTCGACTTGTTGCAAACGGTTTTCTACAAGTTCAAGGAGTTGACTACGATGAGACGTTCTCACCCGTAGCGATGCTTAAGTCTTTCCGAATCATGTTAGCAATTGCCACAGTCTATGATTATGAAATCTGGCAAATGGATGTCAAAACTGCATTCCTTAATGGATTTCTTAAAGAAGAGTTGTATATGATGCAACCAGAAGGTTTTGTCGATCCTAAAGGTGCTAACAAAGTGTGCAAGCTCCAACGATCCATTTATGGACTGGTGCAAGCATATCGGAGTTCGAATATACAATTTGATGAGGTGATCAAAGCATATGGTTTTATACAGACTTTTGGAGAAGCCTGTATTTACAAGAAAGTGAGTGGGAGCTCTATAGCATTTCTAATATTATATGTGGGTGACATATTGTTGATTGGGATATAGAATTTCTGGATAGCATAAAAGGATACTTGAACAAGAGTTTTCCAATGAAAGACCTCGGTGAAGCTGCTTACATATTGGGCATCAAGATCTATAGAGATAGATCAAGATGCTTGATAGGACTTTCACAAAGCACATACCTTGATAAAGTTTTGAAGAAGTTCAAAATGGATCAGTCAAAGAAAGGGTTCTTGCATGTGTTACAAAGTGTGAAGTTGAGTCAGACTCAATGCCCGACCACTTCAGAAGATAGAGATAAAATGAAAGTCATTCCCTATGCCTCAGCCATAGGTTCTATCATGTATGCTATGTTGTGTACCAGACCTGATGTGTGCCTTGCTATAAGTTTAGCAGGGAGGTACCAAAGTAATCCAGGAGTGGATCACTGGACAGCGGTCAAGAACATCCTGAAGTGCCTGAAAAGGACTAGGGATATGTTTCTTGTTTATGGAGGTGACAAAGAGCTTGTCGTAAATGTTTACGTTGACGCTAGCTTTGACACTGATCTGGATGACTCTCAGTCACAATCCATATACGTATTTTTATTGAATGGTGGAGCTGTCAGTTGGTGCAGTTCCAAGCAAAGTGTCGTGGCGAGATCTGCGTGTGAAGCGGAGTACATAGCTGCTTCGGAAGAAGCAAATGAAGGAGTTTGGATGAAGGAGTTCATATCCGATCTAGGTGTAATACCTGGTGCATCGGGTCCAATGAAAATCTTTTGTGACAATACTGGAGCTATTGCCTTGGCAAAGGAATCCAAATTTCACAAAAAGACCAAACACATCAAGAGACGCTTCAACTCCATCCGAGATTTGGTCAACGAGGGAGACATAGAGATTTGCAAAATACATACGGATCTGAATGTTGCAGACCCGTTGACTAAGCCTCTTCCACGAGAAAAACATGATCAGCACCAAGACTCCGTGTTAGATTCATTACAATGTAATCTAGATTATTGACTCTAGTGCAAGTGGAAGTCTGAAGGAAATATGCCCTAGAGGCAATAATAAAGTTGTTATTTTATATTTCCTTATTCATGATAAATGTTTATTATTCATGCTAGAATTGTATTAATCGAAAACTTGATACATGTGTGAATACATGGACAAAACTACATGTCCCTAGTATGCCTCTACTAGACTAGCTCATTGATCAAAGATGGTTAACTTTCCTAGCCATGGACATGAGTTGTCATTTGATAATGGGATCACATCATTAGTGGAATGATGTGATGGACAAGACCCATCTGTTAGCTTAGTATAATGATCGCTCAGTTTTATTGCTACTGCTTTTTTCGTGTCAAATATATATTCCTCCGACTATGAGATTATGCAACTCCCGGACACCGAAGGAATGCCTTGTGTGCTATCAAACGTCACAACGTAACTGGGTGATTATAAAGATGCTCTACAAGTATCTCCGAAGGTGTTTGTTGGGTTGGCATAGAACGAGATTAGGATTTGTCACTCCGAGTATCGGAGAGGTATCTCTGGGCCCTCTCGGTTATGCACATCATAAGAAACCTTGCAAGCAATGTGACAAATGAGTTAGTTGCAGGATGATGCATTACAGAATGAGTAAAGAGACTTGTCGGTAATGAGATTGAACTAGGTATGAAGATACCGACGATCGAATCTCGGGCAAGTAAAAAACCGATGAAAAAGGGAATAACTATATTGACATCGCGGTTCGACCGATAAAGATATTCGTAGAATATGTCGCAACCAATATGAGCATCCAGGTTCCGCTATTGGTTATTGACCAGAGAGGTGTCTCGGTCATGTCTACATAGTTCTCGAACCCATAGGGTCCGCACGCTTAACGTTCGATGACGATTGGTATTATATGAGTTATGTGTTTTGGTGACCGAAGGTTGTTCAGAGTCCCGGATGAGATCACGGACAAGACGAGGAGTCTCTAAATGGTTGAGAGGTAAAGATTGATATATTGGAAGGTTATATTCGGACACCAGAATGGTTTCGGGAAGTTTCGGATGTTTTTCGGAGTACCGGGAGGTTACTGGAACCCCCTAGGGAAGTAATGGGCCAACATGGGCCATAGGGGAGAGAGAGGGGGGCCCACAAGGGGTGGCACCCCCCCTCCCCCCTGCATGGGCTGTCCGAATTGGACAATGGGAAGGGGGCGCGGCCCCCCTTTTCTTTCCTCCTCTCCCTCTCCTTCCCCCTTTCCACCTCCATGAGAAGGGAAAAAGAGGGGGCAAATCCTACTAGGAGTGGAGTCCTAGTAGGACTCCCCCCTTGGCGCGCCCCCTTGGTGGCCGGCCTCCTCCTCTCCTCCTTTATATACGGGGGCGGGGGCACCCCAAAGACACACCAATTGTTTAGCCGTGTGCGGTGCTCCCCTCCACCGTTTACTCCTTCAGTCATATCGGTGTAGTGCTTAGGCGAAGCCCTGTGTGGATCATCACCAACACCGTCATCACGCCGTCGTGCTAATGGAACTCATCGACTCCATCGACACTCTGTTGGATCAAGAGTTTGAGGGACGTCATCGAGCTGAACGTGTGCAGAACTCGGAGGTGTCGTACGTTCGGTACTCGATCGGTTGATTCGAGAAGACGTTCGACTACATCAACCGCGTTAAGTTAACGCTTCCACTTTCGGTCTACGAGGGTATGTGGACACACTCTCCCCTCTCGTTGCTATGCATCTCCTAGATAGATCTTGCGTGAGCGTAGGAAATTTTTTGAAATTGCATGCTATGTTTCCCAGCAGGCAAGCAGTGGTCGGCCATGTCACTGAGAGCCCATTGACCATCCTTGCGTGCAAATGTTTTCAAAATGATTCAGTGCGATTAACTACCTAATTAATTAACTAATTACACAATCATTAACTGCCTACCTAATTCTCTGCATGCCTAATTAACTGCCTACCAAATCAATTAGTTATTTGTCCAATTTGGAAAAAATTCCTACTTCTAATTATCTATAGGTATATCTAACTCTATGCCTAATTAATTAATTGCATTAACAACCCGGTTTCCAAATTGATTTGGTGCAAAAAAAATCTATTTAAATGGACCTAATTAATTGCACATGTATTATCCATCTAGCTAATTAATTACATTAATGGTTTGATTTCCAAATTGATTCAGCACTTGATTTCCAAATTATTTTTGCATTAATGGCTTCTACGAATGATGACTACGTAAATATTCCCTTGGATAATCTAGATATTTCACATTTTACGCACCTTTTACAGTGATTCATTTCTGCAAGGCCTACCGAGTATTGTTGGACAAATTTCCTTAACGATTTTTTCATGTTTGAATAGGAACACTTGATTTGAGAATGTAGTATGCCTGACTCTCTATATGACTAACAAAAAATTTATATGACTACATCCACGAACGCTTGTACATGGCGGTCCGACGACCCGCCTGCAACAACAGAGGAGGGAGTGTGCAAGTAAGAAAAAACAACAAGGAGGGGTGATAGTGGGAGGTGAAGCCGAAAATAAATCTAAAAACAAAATAAACCGTGTGTCACTGGTGGAAAAAGGGCCTTTGGTCGCGGTTCGCAACTGCCATTAGTCGCGGTTGCGCAACCGCGACCGAACGGGCGCGACTAAAGGCCCCCCCCTTTAGTCGCGGTTGCTTAAGAACCGCGACTAAAGGCCCGTCCACGTGGGCGCCAGGTGGCCGTCGGGGCGGAGGACCTTTAGTCGCGGTTCTTCTGGCCAACCGCGACTAAAGGCCGCCGCAGGTTTAGGGTTTTAGCCCCCCCCCCCCCCTTAAACCTGTTTTCTGTTTAATTTGTATTGTTTTATTTCTTTTGTGCTTTATTTTAATTTTGAAGGAGTTTCATATATTCTACGGTACTACATACATGCATATGAATGTACAATTTCAAATAAATTTGAAATTAGAACCAAAAAGAATTCAAGAGGAATATACAATATATATTCAATATCATCGGATGACCATATACAATTTTGAACCAAGTTTCCATACATGATTTAATGCATATAAAGTTCTACGTCCTCGTAATAGTGTTCTCCTTTAGGATGGAGGACTTCCCTGCTGAACCATCCAGCTAGTTCCTCTTGAAGTGGTCGGAAGCGAGCTTCTGGACTAAGCATCCACCGGAGGTTATTCCTCTGAGCATTGGTATCACTCGGAACCCGCTCAGAGGTGTATCTCCGGATCATCTCACAGACATAGTATCCACATAGATTGGTCTCCGGTGGCTGAATATCCCCAGCATTCTTAGCCTTTAACATTTTGAATTCTAGCTCTTTTTTGAATTCACCGACCTTTGTATCTACGAACCGTCTCCAAACCCTACGAGGCAAAGAAAATTAAATGAACAAGAGAGTTATTAATTAGTTACTTGATATTAGGAAATGAACGAAATAGGCCGATCGATATAGAGCGCAAATGAATGAAAATAATTACTTCTGCAGCATTCTTCTCATGCCGCCCCAAAGCTTTGGATCCATATTCACAGAGTCGTGGACGAGACATTCTGAGGTGTTAACTTTAATTACTAGCAGAATCCAGTGGAACCTGCGGACACGATACATGCACAGTACGTCATGCATAACTCATCGATTAGCCGGCCACATACCATGCATGGAGTAAACAAAAGAGAATGTGCTCAAGACAGAAACACTCACTCAAAATGGTAAGGAAATAGAATATCACTTTTGAGTTCCTGCTTTGTAAGAAACTGCCACAGGTCTGCCTCCACGTCGGCGGGGTAACGCTCCAACACATGTCCATTAACGATGTGTGGGTCAATGAACCCAACATCATGGATGTTCCTTACTCTGCATTCCTTAATCTTCATTCTGCATGTATAATAGCGGACACAACAATATAGTTAGGACATATATATAGTGCAGGCAATATGAACGAGATGGGGTAGAAATTAATAAATCACTTACAGAACGTAGCAACTGATGATAGATTTATCGAGCTCGCGCAGATTGAAAAGCTGGAACAATTCACTCAGTTCAATTTGTACATAGTAATGTTTGAAGTGATGCTCATGTCTAACTTCCGCATAAATATATTCTTTGGCGTTTTTATTTTTTATGTAACCCTTGTACCATTTCAGCAGACCTTTCATTTGTGGAGGTAGATCCTTTTCCTGCGCAGGCTCGACGAGAGGCCCATTCTTGACATATGTAATTACTACCTCCTTCACTGGCGCCTCATCAAGGCCTAACAGTTCACGAAGAGTAATACCTAAGTTGGCCGCTTGTTCTCTGGCACTCGTTACAGTCAATCCCTGTGCTGCCGCAGCTTGTATGATCTCGGGGGCATCCGGACAGAAGGCTTCCACTATAAGCGGGGCAATCGATTGTTTACTTTGTTCCCCGAGCTGGGCAACTTGTTTCCCGCTTTTTTTACTTTCGGCCTTCTCCCGCTCTTTGTTCTCCTTGAACATGAGTGCCTGCCTGCGAAGTTCACGTGCATAGTCGTTAGGCAGATTCTTCGCGGCTTGGGACGGTGTGCTCAAAAATGACTTAGCCCACTTCTTTTGCTCATCAGAAAATACTGGCTTGGGCTCGGGCTCTCTTTTCTTCTTGCAGTCCGCCTTCCATTTCTCCAAATCAGCAGCCGCGGCCGCGTCGACTTCCTCGGCACTACGTTCCCAAGGCCTTGTGGGGAGAGGCTTCAGTGATGGCTCCGGTACCTTTGTGGTCTTAGGTACATAAGGGTCCGGGTTAATAATCCAGGACTGCTTCTGCTTCTTTGCCGGAGGTGGATTGGGGGGCGGCGTCTGATCACCCGCCGGACGAGGACTGGGGGGCGGCGGCTGATCACCCGCCGGACGTTGTGGACTGGGGGGCGGCGTCGGCTGACGTGACGGAGGTGTAGGTGAACCGCCACCACCACCACCACCACCACCACCGCCACCGCCACCACCACCACCGTAGGGGGGTGGACTTGTTGTCCTTGGCGCCTCGCCTGGAAACTTGATAAACTTCTTTTGCCATAGAATGAAATGGCGCTTGACATCTCCAAGTCTTTTCTCCCCTTCAGGTGTAGCAATGTCAATCTCCAGGTCCTCAAACCCTTGGACTATGTCCTCCACCGTGACACGAGCATAGCCATCTTGAATGGGGTTGTTGTGGTGGAGTGCTCCAGGTAAACATGGTAAAGCACTGCCGATGGCTACCTTCATGGACATGTTCCCGATAGGATAATACAGATGACATTCTTTCATCTCCTTTATATCGTCCACGGGGTAGCGAGGAGGCTCCGGTGAAGTAATTTCGACCACCAGAGGCTCCGGTGCAGTAATTTGGACCACCAGAGGCTCCGGTGCAGTAATTTCGATCGTCGGTGCATCTGCACCAGCCGGTGGGGCCTCCGTGGAAGCCACGCTGCTTCTCCGCTGCTGGCTTCCGAGATCCGCTGGATGATCTTCATGCTGCACCCGAGCTGCATCTCTTTCGGCTACTAGTACACTCATGGTTTTCTTCATCACATCCATTTCCGATGCCAACCGCGCCACAACATCTGCTTCCCGATCCATCTTTCTCTTACGGCTTCTGTAACCGTACGGGTCATCGTTCTGGGGGAACCCTATTTTCCACGGAATGTGCCCCATGCCTCGTACACGTCCTCCGTGTTCAGGATTCCCGAGGGCTTTTGTCAGCGCGTCGTTCTCTCTGTTGAACTTGATCTTCCCCTGTTGAGCATCCCTCATTGCGTTAATAAGGGCTTGGGTGGGTTTAATTAATTTGCCCCGGTAAACACACTCCCCTGTCTCCGGGTTCAGCGTTCCCCCATGCCCGTACCACCAGCTTTTGGCCCTTGGGTCCCATCCCTCCGTACCTGGACGGATTCCTCGCGCCCTCAGCTCGTTCTCCATCTTCTCCCACCTAGGCTCCCAAAGGCGATACCCTCCTGGCCCCATAATATGATTGTACTCCTTCTTAGCCGCATTTTCCTTATTTTTTTCGATATTTGAATGAACTGCTCCGATTTCTTTTGCTTCACAAATTCTGGCCAATCATGTTTCAGTTTCTCATATTGTCCTTTGAAATCCGGAGTCTTGTTCTGCTTGACAAAGTCATGGGCTAGATTTTGCTTGAATTTCTGGAATGCGTCGGCCATCTTATGAAGAGCGAACTGTTTGACTAGCCTCCTCCTCTCCTTGTTTTCCTCAATCTTGTTACCCTCCTCATCGAATTTGTTGTATTCCGGAGGTAGAACGAAATGTTCCATAAGCTTCTTGAAGCAATCTTTTTTTGTTCTCTTATCGACAAAAGTGAAACCATCAATTCGTGCCTTCTTTGGCTCATTCCACTCCTGGACGGTGATCGAGACGTTGTCTCTAACAATGGCTCCGCATTGGCTGACAAACTTGGTGGCGTTCTTGCGGGGCTCCAGCGGCCTGCCGGTTGCACTGTCGACAACCTCGATGGTGCATGTTTCTCCTTGTTTCATCGTCTTGGTTGCGCCACGCTTTGACGACGTACTCGATTGTTTCGACGATCCGGCCGAGGGCTAAAATAAGAAAGAGTCGCGCGCGTTAGTACACACATATTTATTCAAATCAGTTAGTTTGTATCACCAGAGGCTCAATGTATATATATACCTCGGCGCCGGAGGTGGTTGCTACTTCCATTTGAAGATCGTCGTTTATCGACGTTTGTTCGGCATCATCTTGCTGACGGCGCCCTTCATCTTCACCGTCAAGGTTCAGATAAGAAGAGATATCATCTTCTTCTTCTCCGGTCGGCACATATAGAATATCGCCGTTTATGATGCCGAACATATGTGCTTCACCGTCCGGATCATAGTTGTCCATAATCGGGTCAGCTCTATCGTCCGCCATTATGTCAGTCCTGAAAACATGTAGTAAAAACAAATTAATTAAGTGAAGAAGGGGGGCGGTGGCGGTGGCGGTGGCGAAAGGGCGGTGGCGAAAGGAGGGGGCGAGGAAGGGGTGGGAGAGGGTGTCGCGGTAGAGCGCGAGACGGGGCGGCAGACGACGGCGTCACGGAGAGGGGAGGCGAGGACAACACATTTATAACCCTCGCCGTCCCCTCTCGATCCCTAAAAAAACACCGCGCGCATCGCCGCCCCCCTCGCCGCCCCTCTCCGTATAAACAAATTGTCCGAACAGAGCTTGGAGTAGAGTGGCTAGGGTTTGGCCAGGGATGCGGATGGAGACGAATATATGTGGGGTCGGGATGGCCCATGTGCAGGGCGGGGGGTGCTGGCCACACTCTTTTTTCTTTTCTTTTTCATTTCATTTCATTTTTTTCTTTTCCTGTTTTTATCCTTTTCATCTTTAAAACAATTCAGTATATCAAAATATAGCAATGAAAAAAGATATTTGAGAAATCATAAAATGTATGTGAATTCAAAAAAATGAATCATAAAATGTTCATGGATACAAAAACATTGTGATTTTGCAAAAAAAAGGTTTTCAAAAAATGTTGATGATTTTGTGGAAAAAACAGGAATAAAAACATATTGTGTATTCAAAAAATGTTTAGGGATTTCAGAATAGTTCACGTATTTAATTTTTTCACTGATTCATGACATATTCGTGAATTTAAAAATTATTCGTGTATTTCAAAAAATTGATTTTATTAGACACAAAAAAATTCATCAAAACAAAAAAATATTAATAAATTCCAAAACATATTCTTTCTTCTTTCTTTCTTCTTTCTTTTTTTCTTCTTCCTTTTTTTTCTTCTTTCTTTTTTTCTTCTGTTGTTTTCTTCCTTTTTCTTTTTTTCTTCCTTTTTCCTTTTTTCTTCCTTTTTCTTGTTTTTCTTCTGTTTTTCTTTTGTTTTCTTCTTCCTTCTTTCTTCTTCTTCCTTTTTCCTTTTTCTTTCTTCTTCTTCTTCCTTTTTCTTCTTCCTTCTTCTTCTTCTGCCGGCGCGCGGAGGACGGCAGGCAGGGCCAGCGGGCGGCGGGCGGCAGGGCGGCGGGCGGCGGGCGGCGGGCGGCGGGCGGCGGGCAAGGGCGCAAGGCACGGGCGGCGGGCAAGGGCAGGGCACGGGCGGAGGCGGCGCTCACTGGGGACGGGGGCGGCGGCGCGCAGGGCTTCGGCGTCGGCGTCAGCGTCGGGGCAGGGCTTCGGCGTCGGCGTCGGGGCAGCGCTTCGGCGTCGAGAGAGAGGAGAATGGGAAGTGGCAAAACTGCTAAGTGCAGTATTTATAGACGCACCTTTAGTCGCGGTTGGAGAGGCGGACCGCGACTAAAGGTACCCTTTAGTCGCGGTCCGCCTCCCCAACCGGGACTAAAGGGTTTTGGCGCCGCTTCCGTTCCCGCGCAGAAAGACCCTTTAGTCGCAGTTGGGGACAACAACCGTGACTAAAGGGTACCCTTTAGTCGCGGTCTGCCTCCCCAACCGGGACTAAAGGTCTGTGCTAGAACTGGCGCGGTGCGGTGGGATGTTTAGTCCCACCTCGCTAGCCGAGAGGCTTCGACAGTGGTTTATAAGCGCGGCTGCGCTCACCACTTCGAGCTCCTCTCAAATGCAGGCTTACGGGCCTATTCTGTCACTATGTGCCTGTGGGCCTACTCGGCCTTCTGCGGGCCTGAATCCTGGCCCTTTAATGGGTTTCTAGTCGTATTCAGGCCGTGGTGGCCCAGTAGGTGGCATATTTTCTTTTTTTCTTCCTTTTTTCCTTTTTCCTTTTTTCTTCTGTTTTTTCTTCTGTTTTTTTCTTATGTTTTTCTTCTGTTTGTTTTTTTCTTCTGTTTTTCCTTTTTTCTTCTGTTTTTTTCTTCTGTTTTTTTCTTCCTTTTTCCTTCTTTCTTCTTCTTCCTTTTTCCTTTTAAAATCAGAAACATAAAACTAATTCATTTTAAAACCCCTTGAAGGTTTGACAAAAGGTTTGATACATCATTCAGTTCATCGACCAATAAATTAAACAATGAACCGCACACATGCATATTTTATCAATGACACACATGCATGAAAGGTTCAAGTTGCTAACCGCGATCGAGGAGGAAAAAATAAATGAGGAACCTCAAGTGTGGCTCCAACACTTCATATCATGTTTGTTTCACCCTCTTAGGGCATTTCATCAAACACCTTGTGTGCATAAGAGGAACCAAAAGCAAACCTACACCCCCTTGTGAAGCTTGTGAAGAGAAGTGGCACCAAATGGCTAAGTGAGCGTGCTGAACTGGTATATATAGGGGAGGAGCTTTAGTCGCGGTTGGCCTGGCCAACCGCGACTAAAGGCCTTTGCGCACCTTTAGTCGCGGTTGGCCTGGCCAACCGCGACTAAAGCCCCTCACGTGCACCAGCTGGCCACCGAGCGCCCTGGGCCCAGGCCTTTGGTCGCGGTTCGTCTGCCGAACCGCGACTAAAGACTTCATTAGTCGCGGTTCCTACAGTTTCGCGACTAATGGGGCTGGACGGAAGCCTCTTTTTCTACCAGTGTGTGCTGGCCTGCCAACTTCCCATCAACAGTAGAGATATATGTGATTGGGTAAGATAAGAAAATATATGTGATTTCGTAAGATAAAAAAAGATATTATCTCTATTCCTAAAGATAACTCTTTCTAGAGATTCCACTACGAACTACATACAGAGTAAAATGAGTGAATCTACAATCTAAATGATATCTATATACATCTGTATGTAGTCCGCATTGAAATCTCTAAAAATACTTATATTTAGGAACAAAGGAAGTATGCTATTTTTGTTGTATTAGGAAAGTTCTGATTGTAGTTTAATAGTAGAGATAATGATAACACTTGATGACCCACAAGTATAGGGAATCAATTGTAGTCCTTTCGATAAGTAAAAGTGTCGAAACCAACGAGGAGCAGAAGGATATGACAAGCGATTTTCAGCAAGGTATTCTCTTCAAGTGTTGTAAGTAATAGTTATAGATAGTTTTGTAGCAAGATAATTCGTGACGGGTAACAAGTAACAATGGTAGCAAAGGTGCAGCAAAGTGGATCAATCCTTTTTATAGCAAAGGACGAGCTGGAAAGTTCTCTTATATAAAGCAAAGCGCTCTCGAGGACACATGGGAATTGTCGTCTAGTCATGTTCATCATGTTTAGTTGATTCACGTTCGCTAATTCGATAATTTGATATGTGGGTGGATTGGTGCTTGGGTGATGTTCTTACTTGAACAAGCAACCCACATATGTCTCGCAAGCATCTGTAACTACAAAAAGAGAATTAATATAAATCTAACCATAGCATGAAACATATGAATCCAAATCAGCCCCTTACGGAATAACGCATAAATTTCGATTTAACCTTCCGTCACTCTAGCAACCCACCATCTACTTATTACACCACAATGCCTTCACTTAGGGCCAAGTATGATGAAGTCGACGTTCACCTAACGCCACTAAAAGAAGCAACAACATACTCCCTTCGTTCCTAAATATTTGTCTTTCTAGAGATTTCAACAAGTGACTACATACGGAGCAAAATGAGTGAATCTACACTCTAAAATATGTCTATATACATCTGTATGTGATAGTCCATCTGAAATCTCTAAAAAGACAAATATTTAGGAACGAAGGGAGTATATATCATCAAAAGATCGAACGAATACCAACTTCATGATTACTTATAACAAGACTTCTCCCATGTCCTCAAGAACAAAAGTAACTACTCACAAATCATATTCATGTTCAAGATCAGAGGGGTATTGAATATCATTAAGGATCTTAACATATAATCTTCCACCAAATAAACCAACTAGTATCAACTACAAGATGTAATTAACACTACTAGCAACCAATAGGTAACAATCTGAGGTTTTGGGACAAAGATTGAATACAAGGCATGAACTAGGGTTTGAGATGCGATGGTGCTGGTGAATATGTTGATAAAGATTGGTCCTCCCACGATGAGAGGATCGTTGGTGATGTCGATAGCTTCGATTTCCCCGGCGGAATCGCTCCGCCGGAGAGCAAAAGTGCTCCTGCCAAGGTTTCGCCTCGAGACGGCAGCGCTTCCTCCTGAAAGTCCTCTTCTTTTTTTCCTAGGGCAAATGGCTTCATATAGCAGAAGATGGGCAACGGAGGCCTACCCGAGGGCCTACAAGCTCGGGGGCGCTCCTAGGGGCTAGGGCGCGACCCCGAGACTTATGGCCTCCTTGTGGGTCCCCTCCTGGTGTTTCTTTCACCAATATTTTTTACATATTCCAAAGCAATTCTCCATAAATTTTCATGTCATTTGGAGTTGTGCATAATAGCTATCTCTGTTGTAGCCTTTTCAGGTCCAGAATTCCAGCTGCCGGCAATTTCCCTCTTCATGTGAAATTTGCAAAATAAAAGAGAAAAGGCATAATAATTGCATCATAAAGTGAAATAGTAATCCAAAATACAATAAATAATAGTAGGAAAACATGATGCAAAATGGACATATCAACACTGTAGCATATTAAGGAATATCTTATTTTGTTTTGAAAGGTTATCGAGAAAAATCATATGACTGTCTTTTAGGAAGGTGATCTCACATATATTTTGAGATTTCTGAATTCTTAATTAACTATTATTTATGTAATGATTACCTACCAAAGCAAGCATGAAACAAGATCTTCCGTTTAATGGGATGGAGAAAATAAACCAGTAGGAGGGGTGGTGGGACGTGAGGCGAAAAAAATAGACAAAAATAAACTAGTGAGGAGAAGCTACCAACTTCCCATTTAGGAGTATAGATTTTGTAAAACAAGAAAAAAGATATGTTATTTTTGTTGCATTAGGAAAGTTGTGATTGTAGTTTAATAGTAGAGACAATAATAACAATAAATTGTAGCATATTGAGGAATATCTTATTTTGTTTTGGAAGGTAATTGAGAAAAATCTTATGTCTATCTTTTAGGAAGGTGAAATCATATATATATTGTGATTTCTAAATTCTTAATTAACTATTATTTACGTAATGATTACCTGCCAAATCAAGCACGAAACAAGATCTTCCGCTGTAATGGGATTTAGTTTTTTAATGGGATGGGGAAAATAAACTAGTGGGAAGTGTGGTGGAAGGTGAGGCGAAAAAAAAGACAAAAATAAACTAGTGAGAACTGAGGAGAAGCTATCAACACGCCCTTTAGGAATAGAGATGTTCAAGTAGTACTATTCATTTTGAATAAATTGTGGGGAAATTTTATTTTTTAATTAATCCACTTAAATCATAATTAGCACTCTCTCCTATCCATATTAACTGTCATCGATTTAGTACCGTTTAATATGGAGAGGAGGGAGTATTAAAGTTGCACTATTTTGACGCTTGTTTATGCACACAGTATGGAAGAGTGCAATTTTTTTTCTAATTTGTGTTCAATTGTTATATTCTAATTGCCGCATAATAGAAGAGAGTTTGAAAATATTTTAAGTATTTAAACCACTCCCACAAACCATTCTTCCTAAGAAAGATGTGTTATCCTCAGTTTTTGTACTAAAATCACTCAACAACAATCCCTGGGGAAAAAAATCGACTGGCCCTTCACAAATTGACTGAAACTAAAACAAGTTTCAGTCACTATTTTTCACCTTTCCTCTTCTGTTCTTTCCTGTGCCTTGGATGTTCATCGGATGCCTTAGAATTGAAGTGACTGAAGCAACACAAAATTTCACGTACCTGACGCACAGGTGCTCCCGAACAAGATGGATGCAGTAGTTACCAACGCCTTGGAGCTATAGGTCCGGTCCAAACCTCCCGCTTCAGTTCTTTCACCTCACCTCACCTCACCTTCCTCTCCCTTGCCGACCGACGTCGATCCCAATGCTGCTAGCGCCAATTTATTTGCTGTCCATTACCACGCTACGCACAGCTGCTGGAGTAATATGAGTAGTAATTTCCGGCCACGCGCCCTATTTAATCACAGGGCCCCTCCGGAACAATCGACCAACAAAAGGAATTGCTTGCTAGCCTCGCCGCAGTCGCCCTGCGCGTGCGCGCGCGTCTCCTCTACCGAACCGTCCGCCGTCGTCGCCGTCGCTGTACATATACCTGTCAAACCATCCTGTCCCTTCCTCTAGGTACCTCCTCCTTCTTGGTACGGTGAGCTAGCTGTACCGCCACCGCGTCGCAGCATGGCGCCAGGGCTACGGTTCCCGCCGGCGTTCGCCCTCCTGCACCTCGCGGTCACGCTGCTCGCCGTGCTGCCTCGCCACGTTGTGCCGGACCTGGCCGGCGACCGCGACGCGCTGCTCGCCCTGCGCGCCGCCGTGGGAAACCATCTCAAGTGGGACCAGTCGGTGTCCCCGTGCCAGGGGTGGCAAGGCGTCAGCTGCAGCCCCAGCCCCAACCAGCGCGTCGTCGAGCTGCGGCTAGTTGCCAAGAGCCTGAGCGGGCAGATCCCGGTCGGCACGGTGGGCAACCTCACCGCTCTGCAGACGCTGTCGCTCCGGTTTAACGCCATCTCCGGCCCCATCCCGGCGGACATCGGCGGCTGCACCCAGCTCCGGTGGCTGTACCTCAAGGGGAACCGATTCGAGGGCGACATACCGGAGAGCTTCTTCTCGCTGGCATTGCTCAAGAAGACCGACCTCTCCGAGAATCGCCTCACCGGCGGCGTGTCCTCAGAGTTCAACAAGCTCAGAAACCTCGCCACGTTGAACCTCGAGGGCAATAACCTTAACGGCGCGCTGCCGAGCGGCCTTGACCTCCCGAAGCTCACGCAATTCAACGTGTCCTACAACGGCCAGATCGATGGCCCCGTGCCCGCGTCACTCGCCGGGCTGCCCGCGAGCGCCTTCCTCGGGACGGCGCTTTGCGGCGGCCCTCTCGCTGCTTGCCCCAACTCCGACTCCGAGGCCCACAAGAGTCGCAAGCTAACCCTTGGCGTCATCGTCGGCATCATCATCGCTGCGTTGGTCGTTCTCATCATCATCCTTTCAATCTGCGTTCTCATCTTCAGCCGGCGGCGGCGGGCGGCGGCCGGAAGGTCCACCGAGGCCGCAGCCGACGTGCACGAGGGCACGGAGCCTATAACGGTGACCGTGGCAATGACGGGCAGGGACGCCGTGAAGCGGTCGCACTCCCCGCCGGGTTCGCCATTGATCGGCGACGGCAAGAAGCTGGTGTTCCTGGGCAGCGCGCCGGAGAGACCCTATGACCTGGAGACAATGCTGCGGGCGTCCGCCGAGGTGCTCGGCAAGGGCGTCCACGGAACGACGTACCGTGCAACGCTCGACGGCGGGGAGCCCGTCCTCGCCATCAAACGCCTCCGCGATGTGCACCTCCCCGAGCGCGAGTTCCGGGACAGGGTGGTCGCCCTCGGCGCTCTCCGCCACGACAACCTGCCGGGTCTCCGCGCCTACTTCTACAGCAAGGAGGAGAAGCTCCTCGTCTTCGACTTCGTCGGCGCCGGCAGCCTCTCCTCCCTTCTCCACGGTTCGTCGTTCGATCACACGCACCTGAGCTTCGCATTCTTCCGACCCCGCGTCCATGGCCGGCATGTTTAGAACTTTAGATTCCCTTGTCTCTCGCAGGCAGCGGGGCGGAGCGCCTCGACTTCACGACACGCGCACGCATCGCGCTGGCGGCGGCGCGCGGCGTGGCGTTCATCCACGGCGGAGGGCCCAAGGCGTCGCACGGCAGCATCAAGGCATCCAACGTCGTTGTCAGCGGGAAGCGCGACAGCGCGTACATGGCCGACTACGGCCTGGCCCAGCTCGTCGGCACCGCGGGGCTGCCGAAGCGGGGCACGGGGTACCGCGCCCCGGAGGTGACCGACGCGCGCGTCGTGTCGCAGAAGGCCGACGTGTACAGCTTCGGCGTGGTGGTGCTGGAGCTGCTCACCGGGCGCGCGCCGACGCACGCGCTCCCGGACGGCGGCGCCGGCGGCAGCGGCGTGGACCTCGCGCGGTGGGTGCGGTCGGTGGTGCAGGAGGAGTGGACGTCCGAGGTGTTCGACTCCGTCATCGGCAGCGAGCCGCGCGTGGAGGAGGAGATGATGCGGCTGCTGCAGCTCGGGATGGAGTGCACCGAGCAGCACCCCGACCGGCGCCCGACCATGGCCGAGGTGGAGGCGAGGATCGAGCGCATCGTCGAGGACGCGAGCCGGAGGGCCGACTTCAGCAGCACCGACGGCAGCCGGAGCGTGTCCGCATGAGCATCACCGCCCATATTCTTTTTCAAGGTCTATAAGGTCTTCTTTGGATTGGAGGATTTTCACAGGATTTTCACGGGATATCAATCCTCAGGATTATTTCCTATGGAACGCATTTGGATCAAAGGATTGGGCCATTAAAATTCCTCAGGATTGGGTCTCCAAGGTGTTGTTTCCAAAGGAATTTACACATGAGGTCCGACCTCTGGAAAAAATCCATAGGATTGGCTATGTCATGGCAATCAAATCCTCCATTTTTCCTATTCCTTTGTTTTGCAAATCTTGTGATCCAAAGAAGCCCTAAGAGTTTTTTGAAATGAAACGATTAGGCTTATATTTGTTACTGTACTTGTTGTTCTACAATAATAAAGGCGCTTTCATTTGACTCATAAGCTAGGATACAACCGCAAGGGTTTGCATAACTATAATGCACACAGCCGCCGCAAACACACACCTATAATCACAAGTTTATATTTGTCATTTGTTGTTGTTGATGCTACTCATACTGGTTGCAAACTACTCATGTTTCATGTCTGTTGCATCATTCCCCCCTTGCTGAGCATTCAAATTCTTTCTTTCTCAGTGCATGAAAAAAAAATTAGAGAAAAGGCAGGAGCCCAACTTTATAGATAAAGCCACCAGGCAGAGTTACACCACCAGAACCAAATATCCAAACAAGTTTAGCGACCATAGAACTTAAGTATCAATACAAGGCCATCAGCCTAACATGGCACGCAGGCCGGCAAAACACCAGAATACGCCGACAGGGAGATCAGGGAGCCGTCCTCGAGTTACGCCGGAGAAGGGAAGACGCTGTAGATTTCATTTTGGATAGCATGTCGTCAAAGGCCTGGAGGTCCCCTTCCTTAGTCAATATTCTTCACTGCTGCAAAAAAGCAATGGCTTTAAATAAGCAATTGACAGGGTTAGCCGGAAAGATATGCTCAATCGAGAATTTATTCCTAGTTGTCCATAGCGACCGCCCTATCGCAGCCCAGCCAACTAAGAAGACCCTTTTAGATTGCCTGGATAAAGAATTGGTGTACAGCCTCAAGTCTTCAAAGGAGGAGGGAGACCAGTTAACATGTAGCCATAGTCTGATGCAGCACCACGAAAATTTCGCTAAAGAGCAATGAAAGAAGATATGATCAGTGTTCTCAAGAGCCCCACACAACACACATCTATCAGATCCTGGTCCGTTCCTCTTCTTAATTTGATCAGCCGCCGGGAGCTTACGGCGGACAGCTTGCCAGAGAAAGATCTTGATCTTAGGGGGGATTCGGGCTGACCAAATATCTTTAAATTTTACCGAACGGCCACCGGAGATAAGCTTAGAATAAGCCGATTTGACATAGAAGCGCCCCGTGGAGGAAAGGGGCCAAACCACGAAGTCCTCTTCCTCCGTGAGCAAGGGGAAGCAAGCAGTAAGGCGCTGCCAATCTTCCAACTCTACAGGGGAAAGAGAACGCCGGAAATCTAGAACCCAACCCTGAACCGAGAGCTCAAAGATAGAGATCTCAGGATCATCACAATAAGAAAACAAGGCCGGGAAGGCAACCGCAAGCGAAGTGTCCCCAACCCACCAATCTAGCCAAAAGCGAGTGGACTTACCGTTCCTGACAACAAATTTGACGAGGGACCGAAAAATCGGCCTAACTTTAACCAGTTGACACCAGAATTGAGATCCGCCAGAAGCAGAAGCGAACATAGGGCTCGAGGAAGGGAAGTATTTAGCTTTAAGAATCGAGAGCCAGACTGGACGCTCCTCCAGTGTCATTATTTTCCACCACCATTTAATCAAGAGACAATTATTCATGACTCTGGTATTAATAATGCCGAGACCCCCTTTGTCCTTAGGACGACAAATGATGTTCCATCTGACCAATCTATACTTGCGTTTATTATCCGCAGCGTTCCAGTAAAAAGCACTCCTATGCTTGTCGAAACCAGAATGAATCCCGTTAGATAGAAGATAGAAACCCATCAAGAACATTGGGAGGGAAGAGAGACACGAGTTGGTAAGGGCAACCTTGCCCGCTTGCGTGTTATAGCGGACTCTCCAGGGGAGGACTCTATTGCCCACTTTGGTGACTACCGGAGCAAAATCTTTTGCCAGGAGCTTGTACGGGGAGATAGGTAGGCCTAAATATTTGAGAGGAAAAGCCCCAAGAGAACAATTCAGCAGGTGAGCCACCCTTTGCGCCTCCAGATCCGAAACCCCAGTCACAATGACCTCGCTCTTGGAGAAGTTAATTTTAAGGCCCGAGAGCGCTTCGAAGCAAAGCAGAAGGAATTTCAGATTGGTGAGACTGGTCTCATTGAGTTCCATCATAATGATTGTGTCGTCCGCATATTGGAGATGAGTAATACCATGAGGGATAAGGTGAGAGCTCACCGGGGTAATATGCCCAGATACCGCGGCCCGAGAGAGAATGCGAGATAGAGCATCAGTCACAAAATTGAAAAGCAAAGGAGACGCCGGATCCCCTTGTCTGAGGCCCCTACCGTTAGCAAAAAAATTACTAGTTTGACCATTCACAACCACAGCCGTGTGCCCACCAGAAACAAGCTGCATCAAACGATGCATCACAGGACCCTCAAATCCCTTAGCCAGCAGGACTTGCCGAAGAAAATTCCAACTCACCGAATCGTAAGCCTTTTCAAAGTCAAGCTTAAGGACCACAGCCTTGGTCCCTTTAATCCGCGGATCATGGATTATCTCATGTAAGCAAAGCACCCCATCCAAGATGAATCTCCCTTTGATGAAAGCAGACTGAAAAGGGCTAATGACCTGGTGAGCTATCGGGGATAGCCTAGTAACCATGCCCTTAGCTGGCATTTTGGCAAAGTTGTTAATTAGGGCAATGGGCCTAAATTGAGAGATGAGATCGGCGCCTTTGATTTTAGGGATAAGAGTGAGAACAACGTAGTTAAGCCTAGAGATGTCAACAGTGCCCACCCAAAAGCCTTGAATGATAGCAATAATAATGCCTTTTAATTGAGGCCAGAAATGCCGAAAGAAAGGGATAGAGAAGCCATCGGGGCCTGAAGCCGCATTAGAGTTGGCGGTCCGAATAGTATCAAAAATTTCCTCCTCAGAAGGGGGAATAAGCAGGAGAGCATTATCATCGATCGACACCCGCTGAAGGGGGTTCCAGAAGGTCGAAGCAAGTGAAAAGCCGAGCTCCGGTTTAGCCGCAAGCAAATTAGAAAAGAATTGAACCACATGTCGAAGAATGACCGCAGGGTCGGAAACCCTAACACCATCAATCAGAAGACTATCAATCAGGCATCTACGACGTCTACCATTCGCAATGGCAAAGAAGTAAGCCGTGGGCGCATCACCCTTAAGGGTCTAGTTAATCGTGCCCCTTGTTGCCAATAAACTTCCTCCTGGCGGTGAATATCTAGAAGCGCCTTCTCAAGGCCGTACCGAAGCTGCCAATCGGCCTCCGAGAGACCAGCACTATCCGCACGGCTGTCAAGGTCGCCAAGTTGGGCACCCAGCCTAGCTTTGTCACGCCTAACCTCAGCAAAATGATTCTTAGACCACCCTCTAAGGAATTTGCGCAGGAAGTAAGAAACATGGTGCCAGTCATCCATAGGACCAAAGGAGCGATGAGGGGATGTGAGACAGTCCAAGATCTTCCGGGCCAACATGCTGGGGAACCCCTCCACTAAGAGCCAAGATGCATCAAATTGGAACCTTTGGCAGCCTCTAGGCCCAGATCCATCGTCCAAGATTAGGGGAGCGTGGTCAGATCCCACAATGGGAAGGACACGAAGAGAGACCCAAGGAAAGAGGCCATCCCAGGCAGGGCAGATGAAAACCCTATCAAGAACAGAGCGGATAGGGGAAGCCTGTCGGTTAGTCCAAGTGTATCGGGCCCCAACCCTAGGAATTTCACGAATGGCCGCGTCCCTGATGAAATCATTAAAGGCCTCAGCCAAAGTCCAAGAGAAATTATCGGAGCTCTTATCAGAAGGATATCTTAGCAGGTTAAAATTACCCCCAATCACGAGGGGTAGCTGGCAAGAGTTATTTTATTATAAATCTCGTCCAAGAAGATATAAGACAAGGAATGATCGGCCGGGCCATAAACCACCATGAACTCAAGAAGTGAATTGTGGGGTCGAAGGGAAACTACCGTACTAGCCCAGTATATGCCATGATCAAAAGCAACAAAATCAAAAAAATCATTATTTGTGCCCAGGAGAAAGCCACCCGACTGACCAACAGAGGCCACAGAATTCCACCTGAATCTGTCAATCCCAACAATAGCCGAAAGATCACTAGAGGAGAAGGAGGGTTCGAGGGTCTCAACAAGTCCAATAAAGTCAACTTTTTCAGACCGCACTAAATCTTTGAGCTGGTCCCTGCGCCCCCTAGCACAGAACCCTCTGATGTTCCAAAATAAGGCCTTCATCTGAAAGAGAGGTTTTTAATTCTAAGACTCGACCTGCACGGAGCCTTGCAGATTTTAGCGCGTTTCCCAGCCCCACGTTTCTGAACCGGAGGCACCTGACACCTGTCAGCCTCCCCCACTGCCCCCCCGGCCACAACCAAAGGGGCGGACACCCCAGCCCCGGCCTCCTTGGCCTTCGCAATGTCAGCCTGAGCTTTCTCGTTAGCTCTGATAACCTCAAGTAAAGAAGAAGGGGAGCCCAAACTAGATTCTAAACAGATCCCCATGTCATCTAAAATCTTGAAAAGCTGCTCATCAGACTGGGAAGGTAGAACTAATCTAACAGGAGACGAAGACAAAGAAGGGGGAGGCGGCGGAATACAGTCCGAACCTGAGGGGGGAAGATCCCGCGCCGCCGCATGCCGAGACGCCCGGTCCACCACACGTTCGCCACTGTTGGAGACACGGCCACTCTTGCGGGCGGTAGAAGCAGGGGACCGAACAGGCACAGGAGGGGCGACCAGGAGAAGCAGCCGCCGAAGACGGGCCCGAGGCCGCCCCCAAATCCACCTCCAACCGGCGGCAAAGCCCAGTCGCGGACTACCTCGAATCCCCAGAGGCCCTGCTCTTCGCAGAGAACTTCTTCACCGACGATTTCTTCCTCTTCTTGGCCGCGGACGGGCCCGCCGGGGGTAGGTCTTCAATGCCTGACAGCGAGGGGGAGGTGGGGCGAGCAGGGAGGTTAGAGCATGCCGCCGAAAGAGGGGTGCCCTTCGACCCACCCGTAGCCGCCGCCCCACCACCCAGCCCTGGCACCGAGCCCTGGACCCCACCACCCGCCGGAGCCGGAGCACAATCTTTCATCAGGTCTTGCTCAGCAGGAGACAACCCATCCCACGCAGACTGGGTGAAGCGGGGATCCGTGCCATGCATCGAGTCCTCAAGGCCCCCATCACCATCCTTGCTTTTATCATCGCCGCCCGAGGCCAGGGGTGGAGGTGGAGGGGGAGGAGACACAGGGCCAGGAGCACCCTCCACCCGGACCCGAAGACGAAAACCACCCGCCGCCGGAAAGACATCGATAGATCCACGAATGCAAATTGGGTCCACGCACCAAACCCGAAGCCGAGCTGGTCCAAGGACGGACAGAGAGCCTTGATCCACCTCGATGGGTTTCCCCAGAAGCACCCCAAAGGCCATCAGAAAGGTAGAGGTGCGCATGTTGGGAGGAATGTCATCCACCAACACCCACACATCAGAAAGAGAGGCAATGGCCTTAGACCCAGAGGAGGCGGCTTTGACTGAAACCACAAGATTATTTAGAGGGAGCGTGAAGCTGGTGCAAGAAGACATCATGCGAAGACTCTCTTTAGATGGAAATGTGGCAGCAAACTCAAATTCAGAAAGCTGGCGAATCTGCCAGTCCCACCCGCCTTCGTCCCACAACCGAAGTTCATCAAGGAGGGCCTGAGGGGAGATGCGCTTGTCCTGGACTGAAATCACCCCAACATTGGAGAGCGAGGGATTGGGAGCAACAGAAGGAACCTCCTTGTCCAGGGCAAAGAAGGAACAACCAGGGAGGCCGATCCCGTAATGAGTGAAAGAGGGAGGCTTGACACGGCTTTGGCAATCCACCGTTAGGTGGCCGTCTTCCCGACAGATGAGACAAAACGGGGGTTCTCACAACGAGACTGGAAGTGGCCAGGACGGTGACACGCAAAGCAGGTAAGGATGGGATTGGAGACCTGGGATTGGGGGGGTTACGGCCAGCGCCACGAGAGGGAGGCGGAGGAAGGATACCATCGCCAGGGAGGCCAGCACCAGCACCAGCACCGGTGCCACGTCCCGCAGCAGCACCGAACGAGCGACGGACAGGGGCCCCCGACTCGCCACGGGGAACGAAACGAGACGGGCCGCCGCCAACCACCGCCGGCGCCCGCGGCAGCCCACCACCCAGGGGGACAAGCGAGGGAGGAGACGAAGAAGGCCTCGAGGAGCCTGCCCGACTCCCCCTTGCCGCCTGTTCCCAGGGGTCGGCCGCGGCCACCGGGGCATCAGCCACCTGGGGCGGAGGGACCGCCGGCCCGGATCCAGAAGCACGAGGGGACGCCACGACCGTCTCCGACGAGGTCCCCGCACGCGAGGCCTGGAGCTTGGCACGGAGCGAGGCCTCGTACTCCAGATCTGCATCGGCATCACCAGATCCGTCCCGCCCCCGCTTGAGGCCGGAGACAGCCTCACTGGAGGACCCGCGGGAACGATCCATCGCCGCCACCGTCGCGAATGGGAGAAGGAGGGGAGGGGGAGGAGTAAATCTGACGAAGCGACGGATAGGGAAACGGAGCCGACACAAGTAAGAAGAGGAGGCAGGAAACCCTAGAAAAGGAGGGACCGAACCCTTCCGGACCCATATATAGCCAGAGCCAGCCAGGCCAGGCTCACCAAGGTGGGCCGAAGGGAGATTGGGCTGAGACAGAGCCGGCCTCGACCCAGGGGCCACAGAAAGAAGGGGGGGATCAACCGAGGAGCCCAAAGGAGTCGGCCCAGGCCCACCCGGCCCAACAACAGCCAAAGGAGCCCGCACCGAAGCCCGGGGCACCAGCACCAACCCCGATCCCAGATCTAGGGTTGGGACCGGCGTCGCCGCCGCCGAGGAAGCGAGGACCACCGCCGACGGCGAGACAGGGCAGGCAGCCACCGAAAGGGAAGCAGCCGGCGAATCCAACACAGCCACCCCAGGGCTCACCAGAGAAGCATCCGACGACCAGGAGACAGCGCGCCGGCGGCTGCGAGCAACACGGTACCAGCCATCCGCATCCACCCCCGCCCCGACTGGCCGACCCCTACCACCCGGAGCAAATTTGCGCCGGCGACCCGTCGCCAAGATAGCCGACGGCCCACCCAGCGGAGCCAAGCGAGGAGGGGGAGGAGCCTCAGAGTCTGAGCCGGAGTCATCCGAACCGAGAGCCCAAAACCTATTGGCCCGGGGCACATCCAGGGCCGCAGGGAAGGGAGGGGGAGACGCAGGGAGGGAGGGGACGGACCTCGTCGCCGACGAAGAGCCCGGAGGAGAACTCGAGGAGGAGAGGAGGGAGGAGGACACACGGGGCGGGGACGCCAAGGAGGGGGAGCCGCAGGCCGGCGCCGCCCCCGGAGAGGGGAGCGCAAGAGGAGAAGAGAGCGCCATTGAATGCTTGCTGCTCAGTGGATGAAATTAATGCAGCAAAGTATTGTACCGAGAAATTCGATCAAATGAAGAGGCTCCCTACACTAGGCAGTCGAATTAGTACTACATTTCCGGTACAAGTTGCTACAATTCCTCAACTTGGAGCGAAAAACCACACGGGCAGCGTTTCGTCCGCACAAACGTCTCTTCGTCGAAGCTCTGGTCTTCCTCAGGAAACTCATGCTCATGGTCAGGACCAGAGAAACAAGGATCTGGCAGCCGATCCGCGCGTGGACGATGATTGGCCGTGGTCGCTCCGGAGCATCGACTATCACTGGTGCTTTTCTGGGGATTATCAACTTTAGCTGGTCTCTGTGGCGCAAGCGCTGCCGAGCGCGCATTGTAGGACTCTTTCAACCGTTGTCTCGTTACAATAGAACAGAGCAGCTGATACCACCTAGACAGAGCCTGAGCTTCCTCCTGCTTCCTTTCCGCAGCCTGTCTCCGTTCCTCTTCTTCTTTGCACGCCTACCAGGAAGTGTTAACCAAGATTACAAACATGTCACATCACCTTAAGTGTGGAGCTTGAGCTCAAAACTTCTCACTACAATAACAAAAGGGCACTGCCAGTTCACCAAATACTATCCTTCATACTGCTACATTTGTAAGCCAATACATCTATGAAACATGCTACACAATTTATGCTGGTGTTTTTTAGGCATACATGTGAGTTATAGATCTTCAATAACTTTAATCTTGGTCAACAACATTACTAGGTTGTATCAACGATCTTGTATATCTTATTAACAGAATAACTGGTTTCAGTCATGGAGAGTAAACCAAATGCAGTATCCTCGACATACCTCCAAAATGGCATTTTTAAATTCGGCACATACAACAATTCCGTCAAAAATTGGAGCACACCGACCGCTTCGGTAATCAAATCCAATCATGGCAGGAGCATAGTCAATTCCAAGCCTCTTTGCAACCTGGAATATTCTTGGTTTACTCAAGTGTACGGTACCGGGTGGAAGGCACTTCTCTGACCATACATCAACTTGGCCACGCTCATTCTTTGGAGAAAAATTTTAGTCAGTATGTAGGAAGCACAAAAAGAAATACTGATGGTTACTAAATAGCAAGTGATGCTCATTACCTTCGGCACAATGCCATTTACAGCACCAGGAAGTTGCAGGGGTTCGAGTTGCCATTTACCATATAATTCCGTGGTTGCCTGAAGTTCATCTTCGTTGCTATTGGATTCACGCGACTGGGAGTTGAAAATCCTCTTTGGTCGTGTGACAATCTACATACAACAGAAAACAATTACTCCACCTGTGAAAAGACAAGAGAAACAAGATAAGCCGATGCTTCTGTTACCTTTGCAGGCAACTCGTTTTCTCTGACTTGCAGACCCTCCGTCAACCATCCATGTCTTGATTGTAGTGTTTGAACACAAGATCTAGGATAAACAGGATGCCCCTTACAGAAGCCAAGCACTGGACCCTTGGGATGAAGAACTTGGTTCTTGTGCAGCCACTTCTCAAGAGCATATAGGTGATGGTCTCTGTAGGCCTAAATGGTTCCATAAATAATAATCAAATTAAGATAACAATTAATTTTGGAAGAAGCAGGGCAAAGTAAGTTATATTAATCTCTCTTAAATCCTGTATCAGCTGTACCTGTTGATTGGTAGGAAGAGGCTCTGTTAGGGCCCTGGTCTGAAGTTCCATATCTTCAGAGTCATTAGTTGCTGCCAATTCAAGCTGCTCTAGTGGTGCCAAAACTTTCTCCCACCACTCTTGATTCACTCTTCCCTGGACAATTCTGTGCCACTGCAAGCAATACCTGTAGAGCATGATTGTTATGCACGTGAAGAATTGTTATGCACATGTAAACATGTAGTACATGCACAAAAGAGCACCAAGTTACGGAAAGGATCCTCAAAATCTCATTTAGGTTGTTCATCCTTTAAATTAGGAAGATATCTTTTAGTTTTCGGCCTTAGCCCATGAGCCAATTAGACATAAGATATATGATTAGTTGTTTAGTTTGGGTTATTAGGCATCTATATTAGACCCCTTTATGAGAAATTAATCCAGCGAGTAGATAGAAGAATAATCCATCTACCTTGCCTCACAGGAGACAACCCCTCCCTTGCCTCTCTCCAAAACCCTACCCCATAAGAATTTCCTTAGTCAAGAACGCCAGTGACAGAGCTAGATATCTGCTAGTACATGAAAACAGTACAGAAGACCTGTTTGGTAGGTGCACAAATATTACTACCTTGGTCACCTGAAACATATATTTCTGGCTCTGTCCCTGAACCTTAATAGCACAAATTGAATGTTTGCGTTGGAAAAATCGTAGAATTACTGATATTTGCCAAGTTTAAGACTTACTAGCAATACAGTGCTCCAAGTCATTCGGTTCAGACTGAATTTGCATTACAGGTTGTTGCATTAGCAAAACATAAATTCAGTAATCATGCCTACAGTATTTCACATTAGTTGCATTGTCTGGTTTGGCAAGTAGAAGGTCTAGTAAAAACCGAAGGCATAACTAGTATATATCGCTGTAACAGCACATAGAAAAACTTGTAAATTCCAAAGGAGGCAAACCTTCTAGTCACATCTTTAGCACCACCTCCAGCAAAGGCAACAACGTATCTCAAAGGCTTCCTGCAAACGGCAGAAGCAGCTTCCACTTTTCTTTCACCGTCAATAATATCATTTACAACATCAACATGCACCCATTTTCCAGTCAATGTCTGGCCACCGCAGTATACCTCAGCCCAATATAATGGCGGTCCACTTCTCGACCAAACTGCACTTGAGTTGGACGCAACTTCTGCATTTTTACGTAATTTCTTCAACGGCGTAGAATCTAGTAGGGTGCCAATTGACTGACTGGATGTGGCAGCTAGCTTTTCCTGAATTTCAGCTCCAGTGGCCGAAAGGGCCATTTGCAGTTGCAACTCAAATTCCACATCCCCTTTCCTTTTTGGTATTTCAGCATTACTGGATGTGAATGAATTTGGACTGCTGGATGATTCAGCTTTCGATGTTGATGCATATTGATCTGCCTTGCAATTTGACAAGTTTTTAGACAAACTCTTGCAAGCTGATGTTCTTTTCAAATTTCCAAGATCACCTCGTTGCTTAGTCCTACTGAAGCTATGTTCCGTATTAACTTCTAATCGAGCCGGAGAAAGAGTATTAAACTCATTATGGCCTGCAGCAACAGAACTACATGGTAGTGCCCTTGTAGAAAGCCTAGTTCCATCTTGATTTGGTGTCCCCATTGCTTTAGCATCAGGCTTGAGTCCAACAACATCCATATTTGTAACAAACCTACAAGATGTACTTAGGTATGGCTCAAGATGGTAAACAGAAACACAGTATAATGTAGTAACCCCCCTGATTCTTGCTTAATCTTCATGGGAACTTTGATAGGGTTGGAGAACTTACGAGAAATACTTATAGAGGATTAACTTCAGAACTGAAACCCAAGTATTTTATCAAGTCTAGCTTCAAGCGAACACTGATGCCTAATTGCCACTTACTGACTTTCAGCCGTTCTCCTGAGCCACATTTTCTTAAATATATTTAAAACATGATTCTTTTAAAATTACACACAAAATAGAGAACATAAAATTCAGTTCTCAGCACTGTAAATTAACTAAATCATACATAGCATGCAAAATGATTACTATTAATATGCACCTGTATGGAACCAAATTTGGAACTAGAAGGACATCAATATGATGTATCGTGTATGATTACTGATGCAAGATGTTAAGATATGGGGATATGCCTAAACTAAAGCACACAATTAGTTGCACGGTGCTATCATACCTAGCTGTCAAGTTGAGTGCCCTAAACAGTGCCACTGATAGTGCACAAACCTGCATTGCAAACCATTTGTGGGTCAGTTTTACAATATGCTGCTTCAGAAGATAAACTCCATTTATAATGGAACATAGAAAATAAACTGTGGAGCAAGAAAACATGATTACTACCATTCATTTTTTTTCTAGTTTTCTTAAATCTGAAAAAACTTCAAGGAGACATAATGTCAGCCTATATAAGGAATTCAGGACGCTAATTTCTTCGCAAGCAAAATATTAAGGGGGGCAATACAGTACCTCTTCAGCAGTGCCTTCATGACTTTGAAGAGCGAAAGCGATATTTGATTCAAAAGACCCCTTGTCAGCAGATCGTGCAATTATACAGAAAGTACGATGGAACTGCATGCACAATAAATGTGTTTTAAGAAAGAAAAAAGAACATGTGGGAATTATTGTTTCATGTAATAAATACATGCAAGGCCCAAAAGGGGCTTACCCAGCTCACAAGACTACGTAATTTATTAGCGTCCAGTTTCAGAGTGTCTACGCCATTCCACAGTAAGTGCTGTGGTAAAACAGATAGAACTGAAGCCTGGAAAGAAAATTTAGAACAAACATGGTTTAGCTTGAAAGATGCCTCAGTTCAGTACTCCCTCTGTAAAGAAATATAAGAACGTTTAGATCACTATTTTAGTGATCTTAACGCTCTTATATTTCTTTATGGAGGGAGTACTTCGGAAGAAAGATACCTCCAGTCACCAACATTAGCATAAAATAAGTAAAAAAATCTTGATATTTCATCATTTTGAAACATGAGCAATCTAAAATGGTATAAATGGATACCAATATAATGCACCTGGATAAGAGGATCATTGCAGGCCTTGTCAATTACCCTACCCCTTGCTAGCAGGCAAAGTAAATGGACCTTGTGCATGAGTTCAGCCAACTCCTAAATAAATCGAAAAGTAGAATTTGGTAAGATCCTAACAGAAAAAAAAGTAGTAGTTTGAAGTATAATACAAAGAAATGGGAACTGGTGCCGTTTTCACAGGATGTGGTTCAAGGCTTTCTTGTGACCAGGCTGCAGATGCAGAGCATTACACTACTCAACAAACAAGCTGATACCTGGAACTCCTAGCAGTCAGCACACATTGTAGGCCACAGTCACAAACACAAATTCATTTCACAGGATAAAGTGGTAACAGGTTAGAAGCTAAATGCAAATGTTTATGTGCACGTGGAGGCAGATGCCTTGATTAATAAAAATTTCTCCGCTCGTGAAAATGTTTTACCTTCTCTTCAGCCGTATGCCTTCGAACACTCTTCTTTTCAGTTGATGAAGGTACATCAGTGAACTCAACAGTGACCGTCTCACCAAGATCATGGGAATAACCCTCTTTGTATTCCACCGGAGAGACATGCCCATCCTCCCATTCCATGCCAGCTCCATCATTATCACCAATTGCCTCCGGCTCTTTTTCCTCCAGTTTTTCCTTTTCAGAACTCCCCACGCTGCACCTTTTTTTACCAGTATCATCATTCCGTTCGGTATTGACTTTACCTTTTTTGCGTTTGATCCCCAATGCGGATTCCAATTCCACCTGAAGTGATGCATAAGCAAACCCCATCAAGGAATACATAAGTTTGCCTTCCATGACTAAAATCGACCCTAAGCTGTATTTCCCTCCTACGATGGAAATAGGAACTATTTTCAGAACTGAACACCAAGTTTTCCTCTCTTTTTTTACTCAAAACTAAGAATTGCTATAATTCTTCAATTTCATGGGTCATGCAAAAACTGGAACACTTTCAGTAGGCAAATCGTGTCCTCTCAATTAATTTGTATCTAACGTTTCAGCTCATTTAATCTGAATGTTGTACAACCATCTTAATATGGGAGAAATACAGGTATAAGTAAAATAAACACAAAACAACGATGATCTTGTAAAGAAACACATTAGAACATCCCTAGCTCCATTATCTACACAAACAGATTCCCCCTTAATCCCCTGGAATCATAACACCCAAGTTGGCGCCTTTTACTACCTGCCCAGCAACCGGCATTTGCACTCTCGCCTTGGTGGCGGGGGATTTCCCTTTCGCGGCGGGCGAAGCTCTCCGGCGATTATTGGCGCCGCCGGCCCCAACCTCCTCCGCTCCACCTCTCCCTGCAGGAGGAAGAACAATAGCTTCAGCGAAAACACACGATGGCAAACAAACTACTCCATTAAATAAGAGGGCGGCAAGGAGGGCCGGACGGAGACAAGCAGCACCTGAGGAGGTGGGGGGCGAAGCGGGTGGGGGTTTGGGCTCGCCGCGGGTCTGGCCCCTGGTCCGCATCGCTAGAGCCTCTGGTCTTCTTCTTCTTCTTGGCGGCAGGGAGGAGATGAGGGGTTAGGGGAAGCGGAGATGGCCCCCGGCCGCCGTTAGGTTTAGGGAAGCGGAACGACGGCGGCCCCGACCGGAGGTGGTGCTGGCCGAGTGAGTTTCGCGCGCCGCGAGGCGTCGTGGGTCTCCTGGGAGGGGGAGGGGGCCCGACATGGAGGCGCGTGGCAGATTTTGCTCCTTTCTTTTCACGGGCTTTCAGCAACATCAAGCCGGTGATCCTTCAAAAAAAACTGTATGATTTAAAAAATGCTCAGAATTGAAAAATATTCCCTTCTGAAAAAATGGTCGGAAATGGCATAAAAAAGGTTCATATACTTTTTTGAAAAATGTTCCCATTGTTCAAAAAAACATAAATGTTTAAAACACATTTCTGTTTTTTCAAAAATATGCTATAACTTCAATAAATGTTCTCTTCTTAAAAAAAATTGTGTGTTTTAAAGCTGGCTAAAAACATAGAAAAAAACTACTCCAAACGTTAATGGAAAGACATCGCTTGCTAGTTTTTTACAAATCGCTCACTCACCGCTTGCTAATCAGCGTTAATGGGCCAGCCCACTTGACGCACAGAGTGTCAAACAAGAGCTCCCGCAAAAGCATTAGGCCAACTTCAAACGGGAGACCCAAACCAACATGACATTTGATCTTTTTTGTTCGTTTGAGTCTCCAAACGGACAGGCGGATACGAACAGTGCACCCAATGGTGATGCAATATGACGATCACCACCCACAACTTTTTGTGTTTTACTCGTGCATATTATCTACGCATAAACTTGGCTCTGATACCACTGTTGGGAAACATAGCATGCAATTTCAAAAAACTCCTACGCTCACGCAAGATCTATCTAGGAGATGCATAGCAACGAGAAGGAAGAGTGTGTCCATGTACCCTCATAGACCGAAAGTGGAAGCGTTAACTTAACGCGGTTGATATAGTCGAACGTCTTCTCGAATCAACCGATCAAGTACCGAACGTACGACACCTCCGAGTTTTGCACACGTTCAACTTGATGACGTCCCTCGAACTCTTGATCCAGTAGAGGCACGAAAGAGTCGATGAGTTCCGTCAGCACTATGACGTCCCTCGAACTATTGTTGGTGATGTGATCCGCGCAGGGCTTCGCCTAAGCACTACGACAATATGACCGGAGTAGTAAATGGTGGAGGGGGGCACCGCACACGGCTAAACAATTGATGTGCCTTTGGGGTGCCCCCTGCCCCCGTATATAAAGGAGGATGGGGAGGCCGGTCGACCCTAGGGGGCGCGCCAAGTGGGGGGGTCCCATTAGGACTCCTAGTCCTAGTCGGCTCCCCCCTTCCTTCCAACGAAGAGGGGGTAAGGGGAAAGAGGTGGAGAGGGAGAAGGAAAGGGGGGCCACGCTGTAAGGGCATATTTATCCCCAAGATGTTTTGGTGATTGATGACAATGCTTTTGCGGACTAATCGTGTGCGTTGAGTTCTTTCAGAGTTTCATCCTTTTGGCACGAGACGATTACTTCCCCTCGGTGTTTTATTCAAGACGGTGTAGCTCCTTCGTTTATCTGCTGGTGGTCTAGTTTCGTAGGAGTCACCGTACTATTAAGAGGGGATCCGCTTTGGTAAGGCTAGGGTGGAATCAACACGTACACATCCTTATCACACCCGATGCTTCTTTCCGCTTCATTGGAGCTATCCTTCCTAATTTGTGCCTGCCTGTCCTGTCCCAGCGGTAGTACCGCGGTCCTCAGCGGTAGTACCGCCGAAGCACGTCAAGCGGTAGTACCGCTCCCCGAGCGGTAGTACCGCTTGTGGACTTCGGTCGTAGTACCGCAGTGGTTCCGGGCTACTACCGCCTCAATTCTCGACCGCTGTTTTTCGTGTCGGGTTTTACGGTACTAGTAGCGGCAGTAGGGGCGGTAGTACCGCCAATACTTCTGCGGTAATACCGCTCTGTGGCCAGGACCCTGCATCCCTCGTCAGCGCGGCAGTACCGCTTATCAACGGTAGTACCGCCCTGCCCAAGCGGTAGTACCGCTCTGTGCGTGGCTGTGTGGGGGGTAACGGTTGGATTGTTTCCCCCACTATATAAAGGTGCCTTCTTTCCCAAAATTGACTTACCTCTTCCCTCAAAAGCTCCATTGTTGCTCCAAGCTCCATTTTCGCCCGATCTCTCTCCCTAGCCAATCAAACTTGTTAATTTGCTCGGGATTGGTTGAGAAGGCCCCGGTCTACACTTCCACCAAGAGAAATTTGATTCCCCCCACTAATCCCTAGCGGATCTTGTTACTCTTGGGTGTTTGAGCACCCTAGACGGTTGAGGTCACCTCGAAGCCATACTCCATTGTGGTGAAGCTTCGTGGTGTTGTTGGGAGCCTCCAAGTGTTGTGGAGATAGCCCCAACCTTGTTTGTAAAGGTTCGGTCGCCGCCTTCAAGGGCACCAATAGTGGAATCACGACATCTCGCATTGTGTGAGGGCATGAGGAGATTACGGTGGCCCTAGTGGCTTCTTGGGGAGCACTGTGCCTCCACACCACTCTAACGGAGACGTACTTCCCCTTAAAAGGAAGGAACTTCGGTAACACATCCTCGTCTTCACCGGCTCCACTCTTGGTTATTTCGTGCCTTTACTGTTGCAAGCTTACTTGTGTTGTATCTATTGCTTGCTTGTGTGCTAGTTGTCATTGCATCATATAGGTTGTCCACTTAGTTGCATATCTAGACAACCTACTTTGTCGCAAGGTTTAAATTGTTAAAGAAAAGCTTAAAAATTGTTAGTTGCCTATTCACCCCCCCCCCCTAGTCAACCGTATCGATCCTTTCAATTGGTATCAGAGCCTCGTCTCTTTATTAAGGACTTTGCCGTCCGAAGAGTATGGTTGACACCAACGACGGTGTGGATGAGCACTCGGTGTGAAATCCTATCTCGTCTACGGCTGAAGGGGGAACCTCGGTCTCACATGAGGAATTCAATGTGGCTTTAGACACATTGAAAACCTCCATGACGACCGAGGTTAAAAGCATGTTTACTGATTTCCTAGAAGGACTTAAACTATCCACCTCGCCGATGAAAGTGGGTGATCCCACTAACAAGGTGACGGATGCCAACTCCGACAAGGGGGAAGCTAATAGTGAAAAGGGTCCTTCTACTAGTGGTAGAAATGGCACCGGCATCTTCGCCCATGTGGAACCTCCTACTTATGGTGGACCGATTCCCTCTACTCATTTAAATCATGCCGGTCCTCCTCCTAAGATTGTGAAAAATGAGGATTTTGATGCTTGGGTTTATCGTTTCAAGCGTCATTTAAAACATGTGAATACTAATCTTTGGAGAATTATAGAAGAAGGTTTCTATCCACATGACCCAAGCAACTTCACCCCTCGAGAAGCCGTGGATAATCAATTCAATGAGAGTGCTCTCTTCATCATCCAAGATGCAATCCTTCCCGAAGATCTCCCTCACCTTCGACCTCATTCCATGGCTAAAGACGCATGGCAATGTGTTGTGTCTCTCTACCGAGGAAGTGCTAGCATTCAACGCTCCAACTATGAAGTGGTGCAAGATGAAGCCGATGAGTTTGCAATGAAAGAAGATGAAGAACCTCGTGAGCTCTTTCGAAGAGTGACCAAACTCGCGATCGCACTCCGAGATCATGGGAGCAAGGACACAGATGACAATTAGATCAAGCACAAGTTTCTCAAGGCCATGATGCCCTACAACAAGGCCATGTCCTCCATCTTCGTCAAAGACCGGACTTCCACTCCATGACCTCAAGTGAACTGTTGGATGAGTTCGTTGCAATGAGCATCTTGGACAAGACCGCCGACAATGTGGTGCTCCGTTCTCAAAGGGCAAAGAAGCCCAACCTTGCCTTGAAGGCCAAGGTTAGTGTGGAAGAAGAGGAAGATGAGGAGAGCAACCCCGAAGACACGAAATATGATTATCATGAGAACATGGCTCTTGCCTCAAGACAATTTTGTAGCAAGAAGAATACAAGACCCAACTTCAACAAGAACAACTCAAGTGGCCTCAAGGGCAAGCAACGAGTTAGAACTTGTTTCAACTGTGGCAATGTGAGCCATTTCGTTGCGGATTGTCCTTACGAGAAGCGGGAAGACAATGGTGGCAAGTTCATCCGAAAAGACAAAGCCAAGTCCTTCCCCAACAACAACAACTTCACCAAGAAGACTCCTACTCACGGGTTGGTAGTTCAAGAAGAATACTGTGAGGATGACGATGATGATGAAGATAGTGAAGCAATGGCTATGGCATCCGTTGCCATTGCCACAACTCCCCGGGTGTCTCTCTTCGATTCACCCAACGAGAACATCACCGCCAAGTGCCTCATGGCTAAAGCCACCAACAAGGTAACCCCCAACATCAAAACCACCATTATTCCTAATCCTTCTTCGATGGTTGGCTTTGATGATGATAAGGGTTCTAATGAGGAGGTAAATGAATTTGAGTCCTTCATGAGTAAGCTCAAGGGCAAATCCAAGAAGCACTTCGTTGCTCTCTTGGAACAACTTGGTGAAGCCAATGACATGATCGAGGCTCACGAAGAAACCATCTCTAAGATGGAAGGTCATAGTCGTGACTATGCCAATGAGATATCGGATCTCTCTAATGCTCTTGAGGAAGAGTGTGGGCATCGTTTGGCTCTTGAGGAGTCACAAAACGATGACCATGCCAAATTAAAGAAAGATCTTGATCATGCTCTTGTTGTGTCTCGTGTACTAACTTCCGAGAAGGCTAAACTTGGGGTTGATCATGCTAGACTCAAAGAGGAGTTTGATGTACTTGACAAGGCCCATAAGGTCTTGAAAAGTGCTCATGCAAACCTCAAGGAGTCTCATGCTCAACTCCAAGTTAAGCTAACCAAGGAAAAGGCCACATTTCCTCACTTGGTATTAATTGATAATGCAAATGCTACTAACCCGTGTTGTGAGCATGTGCATCTTGTGGAGGAGAATGCCAAGATGAAGGATCAACTCGAGAAAGGTCTTGTGTCATGCATACAAGGTGAGAAGAACCTAAATGACCTTTTGAGTAATCAAAAGGAAGTTGTGGGCAAGGAGGGAGTTGGGTTCTCACCCAAGTCTAAGAACAAGAAGAAGAATGAGAAGAAGAATAACAAGACCAAACGACCTCCCCCGCTTAAGCAAACTTTTGTGAAGGAGGGAGAGGGTGCTCCAAAGGAGAAGAAGAACAATGCGAAGAGTGGTGAAGCCAAAAAGGGCAAGGCCATCTCTCCCAACAACGCCGGCGACTTTAACCCCTCTTATGTGTTGTGTCGTGCTGTGATGGGCATGTTTATGCTAAATTTGTTGGTTCTTCTTATGAGTACATTGAATGGTCTATTTGGGTTCCTAAGACCCTTGTTACTAACATCAAAGGACCCATTACTCAATGGGTACCTAAAACCAAGCATTGATCTCTTGTAGGTGTTTGCTTCCGGTGGGGGATCATGGTTGCTCGATAGTGGAGCAACAAATCATATGACTGGGAGCAAGGACTTGGTGGTGGACGTGCAAAAGATCCCATCTATGCCCACCAATGTCGAGTGGGATGATGCCTCACATTCCAAGGTATTGGGTCTTGGCAAGGTTGTCATTTCTCACGATCTAACGATCGAGAAAGTCATGCTTGTTGAGTCCCCTGCGTTCAATTTACTTTCCGTTCGTCAACTTGCACTCATGGGCTTTGCCACCTTCTTTGATATTGATACCGTGGCCCTCTTGTGGAGCAAGACTCTTAAAGTAGCCTTTGTTGGGCATGTCGAGAACGGTCTCTATGCGATTAACTTTTCGGAGCAACCCACTAAGACCGCAACATGCCTAATGGCTAAAGTTGATGTGGGATGGCTTTGGCATCGCCGTTGAGCCCACGTCAATATGAGATCTTTGCAAAGTCTTCTCAAGGGGGACCATGTCCGTGGACTAACAAATGTTAGTTTTGCCAAAGATCGTGCTTGCAGTGCTTGTATCGAAGGAAAGCTACATGAGACGGCTCACCCTCCCACGACTATCATCTACTCGAAGAGACCCTTGGAGCTCCTTCACATGGACCTCTTTGGACCTCCATCCTTTGATAGTCTTGGGGGTAGAAAGTATTGCTTGGTGATTGCGGATGTTTATTCAAGATACACTTGGGTATACTTCTTTAAGAGGAAGAGTGAGACTCAACAAACCGTCATCGACTTTGCAAATGAAGCTCAACGTCAACATAATGCAAAGATCTTGACAATAAGAAGTGACAACGGCACCGAGTTCAAGAACTACACCTTGGATGAATTTCTTAGTGATGAGGGGATCAAGCATCAATATGCTGCACCTTATACCCCTCAACAAAATGGTGTTGCGGAGAGGAAGAACCGGACGTTGATGGATGCGGCAAGGACCATGATGGCCGAGTTCAAGTCTCCATACAACTTTTGGGCCGAAGCCATCAACACCGCATGTCATGCATCCAATCGGCTCTATCTCCGCAAAGGCTTGAACAAGACTCCTTATGAGATACTCACTGAAAACAAGCCCAATCTCAAGTACTTCCGGGTGTTCGGGTGTAAGTGTTTCATTCTCAAGAAAGGTGTTCGGTTGTCTAAATTTGAGGCTAGAGCTTATGAGGGCATATTTGTTGGTTATGCTACAAACTCTCATGCTTACCGTGTTCTCAACAAGTCCACTGGACTCATTGAGGAGACGTGTAACATGGAGTTTGACGAAAATAACGGCTCCCAAGTGGAGCAAAGTGGTACTTGTGATGTAGGTGATGAAATTCCTCCCCAAGCCATAAGAAGAATGGGTATTGGTCATATTCTACCCATTGAGGAACCCCTTGTGGCCGAAGGAGAAGGACAATGCTCCACTCAAGTGGAGCCTTCACCTACTCAAGACCCCCATGCTTCCGAAGAACAAAGTGTAGGCCCTCAACCTCGTGAACAAGACCAAGGGCAAGATCAATCTCAAGATGATGGTGAACCTCCAATTGATGCCCAAGGTCAAGTTCTCCCCTTGAGCAAGTTCAAGATCATGAGCAAACTCAAGATCACAAGCTCAAGACGGTGCTCAAGATAATCAAGTTAACCCTCCTCCTTCCACATCCGAGGAGGAATTAGAGCGTCGTGTCGCGAAGATTGCTTCCAAGCTCACCATCAAAGGCCATCTCATGGAAAATGTGGTTGGAAGTCTAAGAAAGGGGGTAAGCACTCGTAGACAATTAGCAAACTATTGTGAACATCATGCGTTTGTCTCTTGTGTTGAACCCCAAAAGGTCTATGAGGCGCTCGAAGACTCGGATTGGCTCAATGCCATGCATGAAGAACTCAACAACTTTGAGTACAACAAGGTGTGGAGATTGGTACCAAGGCCATCGGGGAACCACATCGTCATTGGAACCAAGTGGATCTTCAAGAACAAGCAAGATGCTCATGGGAACATCATTCGCAACAAGGCAAGATTGGTAGCACAAGGCTACTCCCAAGTCGAGGGTATCGACTACGGTGAAACCTTTGCTCCCGTTGCTCGTCTTGAATCCATACGTTTTTTTATTGCTTATGCTTCCCATCACAACTTTAAGTTGCAACAAATGGATTGAAAAGTGCTTTTCTTAATGGTCCTATTAATGAGTTGGTTTATGTCAAGCAACCCCCCGGGTTCGAGGATCCTTACTTCCCGGATCATGTGTATCAACTCGATAAGGCACTCTATGGCCTTAAACAAGCCCCCCGTGCGTGGTATGACCACCTTACCGAGTTGCTACAAGATCGTGGATTTGAAGTTGGGCAAATCGATCCCACTCTTTTTACTAAGAAGGTCAAAGGGGAGTTGTTTGTGTGCCAACTATATGTTGATGACATTATCTTTGGTTCCCCTAACAAAGATTTCAATGAAGAATTTGCCGCTCTCATGACCTCTAAGTTCGAGATGTCTTCGATGGGAGAGTTGAAGTTCTTCCTTGGTTTTGATATCAAGCAAAAGAAGAGAAGGTACCTTCATCAACCAAGCCAAATACACTCAAGACATGCTTAAGAGATTCAAGCTAAGTGATGTCAAGCCGGCTTCTACTCCAATGCCTACCAAGTGCCAACTTGACATTGATCCCAATGGTAAAGCGGTGGATCAAAAGGTATATCGCTCTATGATTGGATCCTTGCTTTATCTTTGTGCATCTAGACCGGATATCATGTTGAGTGTGGGTATGTGTGCACGGTTTCAAGCCGCACCAAAGGAAAGCCATTTTGTGGCGATCAAGCGAATCTTTTGATATTTGGCTCATACCCCAAACTTTGGCCTTTGGTACCCAAGAGGAGCAAACTTCAAGCTTGAAGGGTTTACGGATTCTGATTGGGCGGGAGACAAGGTGGATAGGAAGTCCACTTCCGGAGGGTGCCAATTTCTTGGTTGCTCTTTGGTGAGTTGGTCTTCCAAGAAGCAAAGTTGTGTGTCTCTATCGTCCACCGAAGCGGAATATGTGGCGGCCGGTAGTTGTTGTGCACAACTCTTATGGATGAGGTAAACTTTAAAGGAATACGATGTCATTTGTGACAAAGTGCCTCTTTGGTGTGACAATGAAAGTGCCATCAAGATTTCGCTCAACCCGGTGCAACATTTCAAGACAAAGCATATTGAGATTCGGTATCACTTCATCCGGGATCACATTAGGCGAGGGGAGATCGAGCTCAAGTATGTCAACACTCATGGTAACCTTGCAGATATTTTCACGAAGCCCTTGGATGAAGCAAGATTTCGTGAGTTAAGGCATGAGCTAAATATCATTGATTCGAGCAATGTGACTTGAGCATGTGCACACCCCTCCTCACTCTACTTGTTGTCTAGTCTAGATGTAGGCATGGACATAGGGGGAGTGTTGTTCTCTCAATGAACTCTCCCTCCCCCCATTATGCACAAATTGATCTAGTCTTTCACTTTAACCATATTTTTATGGTACTAGTGCTTCAAGGACGAGTTTTGGTCATGGGTCCAAGGTTAAAATCTTCGTGACGCCATACCTCTTGACTCAAACATAGGTGGCCTCGGCCACCGCCCTCTCTTGAAGAGGCGTGTTCTGGTCCGTTGTTAGTGTGTTTGTGGCTTTGTTGGTCTTTCCTCCTTCTTGGCTATGTTTTTCCGTTCCTTTTTGAGCTTAAGTCGTGTGTCTAGAGGCCTGTTGGTTGCTGAGCGGTACTACCGCTGGTGGTGTGCGGTACTACCGCTCTAAGCGGTACTACCACCCACCAGCACAGTACTACCGCTGCGAGGCGGGGGCGGGGGGTTATATCGGGGGCAGGCGGAGTTTTCTTCTTCCCCATACCCATTCACTCGCCCCCACGCTCCTTTCGTCTCTCCAGCAACTGGCACCGCAGGAGGGCTCCGGCGGATCTCCCTCTCTGGGGCGCTCCTCTCCATTTCCTTCGGTGGAGACGATCCCCACCTTGTCCTCTTGCCATGGATGCCAGTATTGCCCCCGTTCCCTCTCTCTTCTTGTCTAGATTTCCAATCTAGCATCTTAGGGGCAATAGTAGTTGCATCTCTAGATTTTTGGCCAAATCTAGGCTTGAGTAGGATGGAGAAGGCATCTAGGCAGTTTGGATTGATGTTTGGTAGGAGTATTTTTGAATTTGGTAGGACGGTAGTGCCGGATTTGACCACGGCAGTAGGAAACTGCTGTTTCCCGTCTCGAGCAGTACTACCGCTCCCTCTGGAGCGGTACTACCGCTTGGAGAGGTACTGCCGCTCTCGGGTCACGGTACTACCGCTCTCTACCAGGTTCCACCATACTTTTACTAATCAGTGATCCTTTTTGGTTGTGTTTGGTGGCTTATGCTTGTTCTTTCTGGTTGTTTGCGTGTTCTTGTGTGTGGTTCCAGGTGATGAGGTTCCTGAGCATCAGGCTCGGTGTGTCAACCCCGGTCGTGCCACGTCCAAGCGGTACTGCACAACTGAGTCTGCAGGAGGTTCCTCAAGTGCTCCTCCTCCACCCCAAATCCAGAAGAAGCCTGGTGTCAAGCCGAAGCAATCTGGCAAAACTGTGCCAGAAATGCAAGCCAAGGAGTTCTGGGCAAGACGTCGCAACAACCCCTATGAGGCAGACCAAGATCCCACTTTGGTCAACCGCCCGTTCTGGAACAGGTTTCAGTTTGCCATCTGCTTTGATGTACTCAAGGCCAAGAAGAACCTCTTTGTTAACGTGCACTCCATCGACATTGACCATATGGGGAAGGATCCTGAATACTTTGGTGAAGCTCTTCAGATGTGCACTCAACTGAACATTCTTGGTGTCATGCAATTCAACAAAGATTATGATGCTGATATTGTGGCCCAATTCTATGCCATGGTTCATCTCGGGACTGATGAGGACAGGACACTGACTTGGATGACCAATGGCAAGTTGCTTTCAGTCAAGTGGAAGGCGTTCATGGAATTGATTGGGGTGGAAGATCAAGGGCTTGCGTCTCCTATCGGCTTTCGCCCACACCGCAACATCACCTCCACTCACAAGCAAGCTCTTTGGCCCTACTGCACTTTGAAGATCAACCCTGAGACAAAGAAGGAAATGTATGAGCTGCCTGCCTTTCTGGACATTCTTCACCGTGTCTTCCGTGAGACTCTTTTCCCTCGCATCGGGAATCTGGATATGGTTCATTCTTATCTCGTGGACATGCTTCTTTTCTGCCAGCGTGAGAAGGAACAAAACACTGGAGAGTACCTGGATATATCCCATGTTATGTGGTCTGAGCTTTTATCTGCTATCTCCGAGCGCAAGTGCCCGGTTTATGGTCCGTTCATCATGTTGCTTATTGAGAAGGCCTGGGATCGTGTCTATCCCAAGGTGATGCCAGAGACCGGAGAGTTGGTTTCTCACGATGTCAAGCGTCTGAGGAAGAAGGACAACTGGGGCACTCAGGTCCCTAAATCTGGTGTTCCTTCATCTACTACTGCCATGGAGACCAAGGAGGAGGAGGAGGCTGAGGCTGAGGATGATGATGACTATGTGCCTTCTGCGGCAGAGCCCTCTTGGGCAAAGAAGCTCAAGCTCAAGATGAAGAAGCTGTTCTGCATGGAGGCTCACGGTCAGTACATGACTCATGTGGGTGAGAAGAAGGCCCGTAGTCGTCACAAGGAGCTCATGCGTCAGTTGGGTGCCACTGTTAATAGTGGATCTGAGGACCAGCTTACCGAGGAGGAGGAGTGGATTCAGCAGCACTGCCCGTGGACCGATTCTGATGCCGAGCACTTCCCGGCCAACGATGGTGGCGCAGACGATCCCGCTGAAACCTGGTATTTGAGTCCCTCTCTTGCTATCACCTGGAGCTATAGCAACACTCCCTCTCCTTTTTGGTGTCTCGATGCCAAAGGGGGAGAGAGTTTAGGGATTTGTGTTGTGTCTTCCGTCTTCTGTGTTTTCTCGCTGTTTGCCTTGTTTGGTTTGTGTCTGGTTTGTGTCAGTGAGACCTAAGTTCCAGTCATATGGTGTGAGACATATGCTACCTTATCTTTCGAGTATCATTATCTATGTCTATCTAGCTTATGAGTTGCATGCTTATCCTGTTATCTATGTTGCTCTCATATATCCTGCTTAGGTAGTTGGTCTCTAAAATGTAGGGGGAGCGTTGATCCTGGTATCTGTGCCGTGTAGTCCAAAGCACTTATCTAGACAACACACATCCAAGGGGAGCCCTTCTACATTTTAGGACGGTGGGGCTTTGCGCCTATCCTATATCTTTCCTGTTTGTGCAAATCCCGTATTGTCATCAATCCACCAAAAAGGGGGAGATTGTAAGGGCATATTTATCCCCAAGATGTTTTGGTGATTGATGACAATGCTTTTGCGGACTAATCGTGTGCGTTGAGTTCTTTTAGAGTTTCATCCTTTCGCACGAGACGATTACTTCCCCTCGGTGTTTTATTCAAGACGGTGTAGCTCCTTCGTTTCTCTGCTGGTGGTCTAGTTTCATAGGAGTCACCGTACTATTAAGAGGGGATCCGCTTTGGTAAGGCTAGGGTGGAATCAACACGTACACATCCTTATCACACCCGATGCTTCTTTCCGCTTCATTGGAGCTATCCTTCCTAATCTGTGCCTGCCTGTCCTGTCCCAGCGGTAGTACCGCGGTCCTCAGCGGTAGTACCAACGAAGCACGTCAAGCGGTAGTACCACTTGCGGACTTCGGCCGTAGTAGCGCAGTGGTTTCGGGCTACTACCGCCTCGATTCTCGACCGCTGTTTTTCGTGTCAAGTTTTACGGTACTAGGAGCAGCAGTAGGGGCGGTAGTACCGCTCCAAGCGGTAGTACCGCCAATACTTCTGCAGTAGTACCCCTCTGGGGCCAGGACCCTGCATCCCTCGTCAGCGCGGCAGTACCGCTGGGAGGGAGCGGTAGTACCACTTATCAACGGTAGTACCGCCCTGCCCAAGCGGTAGTACCGCTCTGTGCGTGGCTGTGTGGGGGGTAACGGTTGGATTGTTTCCCCCACTATATAAAGGTGTCTTCTTCCCCAAAGTTGACTTACCTCTTCCCCCAAAAGCTCCATTGTTCCTCCAAGCTCCATTTTCGCCCGATCTCTCTCCCTGGCCAATCAAACTTGTTGATTTGCTCGGGATTGGTTGAGAAGGCCCCGATCTACACTTCCACCAAGAGAAATTTGATTCCCCCCACTAATCCCTAGCGGATCTTGTTACTCTTGGGTGTTTGAGCACCCTAGACGGTTGAGGTCACCTCAAAGCCATACTCCATTGTGGTGAAGCTTCATGGTGTTGTTGGGAGCCTCCAAGTGTTGTGGAGATAGCCCCAACCTTGTTTGTAAAGGTTCGATCGCCGCCTTCAAGGGCACCAATAGTGGAATCATGGCATCTCGCATTGTGTGAGGGCGTGAGGAGATTACGGTGGCCCTAGTGGCTTCTTGGGGAGCATTGTGCCTCCACACCACTCTAACGGAGACGTACTTCCCCTTAAAAGGAAGGAACTTCGGTAACACATCCTCGTCTTCACCGGCTCCACTCTTGGTTATTTCGTGCCTTTACTGTTGCAATCTTACTTGTGTTGTATCTATTGCTTGCTTGTGTGCTAGTTGTCATTGCATCATATAGGTTGTCCACTTAGTTGCATATCTAGACAACCTACTTTGTCGCAAGGTTTAAATTGTTAAAGAAAAGCTTAAAAATTGTTAGTTGCTTATTCATCCCCCCTCTAGTCAACCGTATCGATCCTTTCACACGCCCCCCACCCCTTGTCCAACTCGGATTGGCTTGGGGGGGGGGCGCCACCTCCCGTGGCCTGCCTCCTCCTCTTCACTATGGCCTATGAGGCCCATTAACTTTCCCGGGGGGTTCCGGTAACCTCCCGGTACTCCAAAAAATCCTCGAACCTCTTCGGAACCATTCCGGTGTCTGTATATAACCTTCCAATATATCAATCTTTATATCTCGACCATTTCAAGACTCCTCGTCATGTCCGTGATCTCATCCGGGACTCCGAACAATCTCCGGTCACCAAAACACATAACTCATATAATACATATCATCATCAAACGTTAAGCGTGCGGACCCTACGGGTTTGAGAACTATGTAGACATGACCGAGACATCTCTTCGGTCAATAACCAATAGCGGAACCTGGATGCTCATATTGGTTCCCACATATTCTACGAAGATCTTTATCGGTCGAACCACATTGTCAACATATGTTATTCCCTTTGTCATCGGTATATTACTTGCCCGAGATTCGATCATCGGTATCTTCATACCTAGTTCAATCTTGTTACCAGCAAGTCTCTTTACTCGTTCCGTAGTTGCATCATCCCCTAACTAACTCATTAGTCACATTGCTTGCGAGGCTTCATATGATGTGCATTACCGAGAGGGCCTAGAGATACCTCTCTGATACTCGGAGTGACAAATCCTAGTCTCGATCTATGCCAACTCAACAAACACCTTCGGAGATACCTGTAGAGCATCTTTATAATCACCCAGTTGCGTTGTGACGTTTGATAGCACATAAGGCATTCCTCCGGTGTCCGGGAGTTGCATAATCTCATAGTCGGAGGAATATATATTTGACACGAAGAAAGCAGTAGCAATAAAATTGAACGATCATTATGCTAAGCTAACGGATGGGTCTTGTCCACCACATCATTCCACTAATGATGTGATCCCGTTTATCAAATGACAACTCATGTCCATGGCTAGGAAACTTAACCATCTTTGATCAATGATCTAGTCTAGTAGAGTCATACTAGGGACACGTAGTTTTGTCTATGTATTCACACATGTATCAGGTTTTCGGTTAATACACTTATAGCATGAATAATAAACATTTATCATGAATAAGGAAATATAAAATAACAACTTTATTATTGCCTATAGGGCATATTTCCTTCATTAATCTATCCTATAGCTGATAATAGATGGGTAAGTCATGTTCATTGTGTCCCTAAAAAGGGAGGTATTACTATTGTTCCTAATGATAAAAATGAATTGACCCTGCAGAGAATTGCCACATGTTATAGAATGGTAATTGATTTTAGCAAATTAAACAAAGCTACTAGGAAAGATCATTATCCTTTACCTTTCATTGATCAAATGCTAGAATGACTATCAAAACATACACACTTCTGCTTTTTAGATGGATATTCCATTTTTTCCCAAATACCTGTATCACAAGAGGATCAAGAAAAAACTATTTTTACATGCCCTTTTGGTACTTTTGCTTATAGATGTATGCCTTTTGGTTTATGTAATGCACCTGCTACCTTTCAAAGACGTATGACTGCTATATTATCTGACTTTTTGTGAAAAGATTGTTGAGGTTTTTATGGATGGATTTTCCGTTTACGGAAATTCTTTTGATGATTGCTTAAGCAACCTTGATCGAGTTTTGCAGAGATGTGAAGAAACTAATCTCATCTTGAATTGGGAGAAGTGCCACTTTGTGGTTAATGAAGGTAATGTCCTGGGGCATGAAATCTCCAAAAGAGGTATTGAAGTTGGTAAAGCTAAAGTACATGCTATTGAAAAAAATGTCGTGTCCTAAAGATATCCAAGGTATAAGAAGTTTCCTTGGTCATGCTGGTTTCTATAGGAGATTTATTAAAGACCTCTCTAAAATTTCTAGGCCTCTTAGTAGTCTTTTGCAAAAAGATGTCCCTTTTGTTTTTTATGATGGTTGTTTAGAAGCCTTTGAAATCCTTAAGAAAGCCTTAATTTTTGCACCTATTGTTCAACCACCTGATTGGAACCTACCCTTTGAAATTATGTGTGATGATAGTGATTATGCTGTTGGTGCTATTCTAGGGCAAAGAGCTGATAAGAAATTAAATGTCATCCATTATGCTAGTAAAACTCTATACATTGCTAAAAGAAATTACGCTACTACTGAAAACGAATTTTTAGCAAGTGTGTTTGCTTGTGATAAATTCAGATCTTACATTATTGATTCCAAAGTAATTGTTCACATCGATCATGCTGCTATTAAATACCTTATGAAAAATAAAGATGCTAAACCTAGACTTATTAGGTGGGTTCCCTTGCTACAAGAATTTGATTTACATATTACTGATAGGAAAGAGCTGAGAACCCCGTAGCAGACAACTTGTCTAGGTTAGAAAATATTCTTTATGACCCACTACTTATTGATGATAGCTTTCCTGATGAACAATTAGCTGTCATAAATGCTTCTCATAGTACTCCTTGGTATGCAGACTATGCTAATTACATTGTTGCTAAATTTATACCACCTAGTTTCACATACTAACAAAAAAAAAGGTTTTCTATGACTTAAGCCATTATTTCTAGGATGGCCCACACCTTTATAAAGAAGGAGTAGATGATGTTATTAGACGTTGTGTACCTGAGCATGAACAGGAACAAATCCTACGCAAGTGTCACTCTGAGGCTTACGGAGGACACCATGTTGGAGACAGAACTACACACAAGGTATTACAATCTAGTGGTGTTATGTGAACGTCGACTACATGACACTTCGCCATGATTTGGGCCTAGGGGAAGACATTGGGAAGTAATAAGTAGATGATGGGTATCTAGAGTGACAGGAGTTTAAACCCTAGTTTATGTGTTGCTTCGTAAGGGGCTGATTTGGATCCACATGTTTCATGCTATGGTTAGATTTATCTTAATTATTCTTTCGTAGTTGCGGATGCTTGCGAGAGGGGTTAATCATAAGTGGGAGGCTTGTTCAAGTAAGGACAACACCCAAGCACTGGTCCACCCACATATCAAATTATCAAAGTAACGAATGTGAATCATATGAGCATAATGAAAACTAACTTGACAGTAATTCTCATGTGTCCTCGGGAGCACTTTGCTTTATATAAGAGTTCGTCCAAGCTTATCCTTTGCTATAAAAGGATTGAGCCACCTTGTTGCACTTTTGCTACACTTGTTACTTGTTACTCGTTAGAAATTATCTTATCACAAAACTATCTGTTACCGACAATTTTAGTGCCTGCAGAAAATACCTTCACTACTGGAATCAGAGGATTTGCCATCAGCCCCTTCTTTATCGTCTGCTAGCGGACAACAAAGGAGGTCTTTGCTATCAGTTTCCAAAAAACAGACGGCAAAGAACTGGCTGATGGCAAAGATCATATTTGCCATCAGCCGGTTCTTTGCCGTCTGCTAGCGGACGACAAAGGAGCTTTGCCGTCGGCTAGCGGACGGCAAAGAGGGAGGGGGCCCCACTGACGAGCTGCTTAAAAAAAACTTAACGGCCCCCCACTTTGCCGTCTGCTAGCAAAAAAGCGGACGGCAAAGGGGGGCGAACGACAAAGATTTAACTTATCTAACGGCGGCCGCGCCCCGCCCCGCCCCTCTCTCTCTGTTTCTCTCCCTCTTCACACGCGCGCCGCCGCCCCCCCACTCTCCGCCGCCCCGTCGCCCCACCACCCCGCCGCCCCACCGGCCCCCCGCCCCGGTGCCACCGCGGCCCCGTCGCCCCCGCCGCCCAGCCGTCTCGGCGCCATTGCGCCCCGCCCGCCCCGTCCCCCCCCCCCCCGCGCCCCACCGCCCCAGCTCCGCCCCTCCCCCCGCGCCCAACCACCCGGCGCCCCACCGCCCCCCGCCCCGTCGCCCCCGCCGCCCTGCCGTCTCGGCGTCGCCGCGCCCCGGCCCCGGCCCCATCGCCACTGCCGCCCGGCGCCGCCGCCCCAGGCCGCCCCGCCCCCTCCTCCACCGGCCACCTCCTCCACCGGCCTTGCCCCAGGTGAGCTCTACCTCCTCTTTTTTCTTTTTTTTCTTTTTTTTAGTTTCAGGTTTATGTTTAGTTTAGATTTAGTTTTTAGTTTTAGTTTTAGTTTTAGTTTTAGGTTTACTTTTAGGTTTACTTTTAGTTTAGTTTTAGGTTTAGATTTAGTTTTTTCCTTTTTTTCTGTTTTTTTAGTTTTAGGTTTATGTTTAGTTTAGATTTAGTTTTAGTTTTAGTTTTAGTTTTAGATTAAGGTTTAGTTTTAGGTTTAGGTTTAGGTTTAGGAAAGAAGAAGAAGAAAAAAAGAGGAGAGGAGGAGAAGAAGAAGAGGAAAAAGGAAAGGAAGAAGAAGAGGAGGAGGAGGAGAAGAAAAAAGAAGAAGAGGAAGAAGAAGAAGAATAAAAAAGAGGAGAGGAGGAGAAGAAGAAGAGGAAAAAGGAAAGAAGGAGGAAGAAGAAGAAGAAGAAGAAGAAGAAGGAAAAAAAGGAAGAGGAGGAAGAAGAGGAAGAAGAAGAAAAGGAAAAAGGAGGAAAAAAAACCTGACCCAACCCGGCACCCCGCCCCCGACCCGGCACCCCGACACGACACCCCGACCCCGAGACCCAACCCCGACCCCGACACCCCGACCCCGACCCCGACACCCCGACCCCGAGCTTGACCCGATCGACACCCCAACCCCGACACCGACACGGCACCCCAACCCCGACCCGGCACCCCGACCTGACACCCCGACCCCGAGACCGACCCTGACCCCGACACCCCGACCCGAGCCTGACCCGACACCCCGACCCCGAGCCTGACCTGACCCGACACCCCGACCCCAACACCGACCCCTGACCCCGACCCCCGACCCCGAAACAGCACCCCGACCCCGACACGGCACCCCGACACCGACACGACACCCCGAACCCCCGACCCCGAAACAGCACCCGATCCGACGCATATGCTTTGCTCCGGATCCGACGCATAAATTTCGTCAGTGCCTCCCCTGTTGTTCTCCGGGTACACATCCTCTCTGTTTATTGCAGAGACGTGTATCAGGAGAACAACGGGGGGGTGTTGCCGAAATTTTGCGTCGGATCCGGAGCATAGCATGGGAAAATGAACTCAATCTACACATAGTCGGGTGGGATTAGGACCTATCATTACCTATTAGAGTGTAGGTTTCATGGACGTAATAAAATTGACAAAGTAGATCAACTGATGAATATATACATGGTGAATTATATATATAATTGTTGTGTGTCTAGTGATGATGATGATGATTATAGTGATGATAGTGATGATGATGATTATAGTGAGCCCATCATTGATTATAGTGATGATGATGATTATGCATTTATTGATGATACTGATCGAGATTATTAGTAGTGTCAGGTATTCAATTTTTTTATGTTGTACTTGATGATGATACACTTAAGTGATATACATATTATTATTCATGTCGGTACTTTTTTTTATGTTGTACTAATTTCGTTTATTCTTTGTCATGGCAGGTGTTGAAAGATGGTGGGCGCTGGTCGGGAGCACGCCGAGGCCCCTTCTTCATTGGCGCGTGGTGCGAGGTCTTCCATTGCACACGCACCTCTCCGCCGAGCATTGCTGGATAGTATGTCGACACCACCGGGCCCTTCTTCGTCGACTGCGGTGCCCAGCAGGGGACGAGGTAAGAAGAAGAGAGGAGGTGGAGCACGTGGTCGCGGGAGAGGAGGTAGGGTGACTCTTACGGCGCCTTCCTCGCCGCCACCCCCAGCTGTTTCACCCGAGCACGTGACTGCTAGGGTGGACTCGTCCGAGGAGGAGGCTACACGGACTCCGGTCCACGAGCCTCAGGTCCACGGATCTTCGGCCCACGAGCCTCGGGTCGACGGGCCTTCGGCCCACGAGAGTTGGGCCCACAAGACCCCGAAGGAGCACACGTCTGGATGGGGTACCTGGTCGGGTCATCCCGAGGAGCCGAGTGGCCATGCTAATGATGCGGGGAGCCGACTGATATTGAGGAGGAGGGGGGCAACATCTACCAGCGTGGTGCTACACGGCTCCCGTTCGTGTCGGCGACCCGCGAGCAGAGGTGGTTGATTTTCTATGATGGAGAGAGGTAAGTGCATTTAATCTTTTTGTACCTTCTGCATTCACGTTTCTTCAAATAACTAATGCATTGGCCTTGTCATGCTGCAGGGGTTGGGACCACCATGAAAGTGTCCGCCGGCCCAACTCCGTCCTTGGAGTTCTGATTCGGCAAAACTTCCCGGAGTTTGTCACGTTGCCTGGTGAGGGTCGGCTTCCAGAGGTTGGATTGAGTTGGGAGCACTACTTGGCTGCCCCGGCCCCGCCGGGTGAGATTATCAACGGTGTCTTGTGCAAGACGAGGGCAGACGTGGTGATCAGAAAGTTCTGGGTAATTTCTCCTTTACACAATTAAAAATCTTCAACTAGCTAGTTATTAATTGTACTAATCAATATTGTCTCATTTGATTGCAGACATTCTACAGGTGTGAGGAGGGATACGAGGAGGAGGCGGCAGATGTTATCGACAAGGAGTGCAAGCGCCTACTTCAGAACTTACGGCATGAGGTTTGGGTGCAGGCTGTTCGAGACTACTACGCCGGGCATGGTATCAAGAAGCCCAAGCAGGAGTGCTGCGATAAGTTCTTGAGTAAGGAGCAGTACATGAAGGTAATTCTTAAGGCCTTGTACTTACTTCCTTCATTTAGTAATTCATAGCCTTAGCGTCAAGTTTCTATTTGCTAACTTAGGCCCCTCTGAGATGGTGTGCGGATCGGATGGATTGTTGGGAGGTGTTGGTCAATGCGTGGTGCTCAAAAGAATGGCGGGCCACCCACAACGAGGCCAAGGACAAACGTGCCCAAATGGAAGGTGTGCCACACCACCAAGGCAGCTCCAACTTATTTCAGTATGGGCGGAACTGGGTATGTGGTTTGCTTCATGATTCATGCAATTCATTCATCATGCTAGCTTTAGCCCTTTAATTACTAATTTACTTTGTTTCTCTCTTTCAGGCACGCTACAATAAGGCGGATAAGGTGCCAGAGGTGTACGACCTGTATGCCATGGCCCGCACTGTCCCTTACAAGAAAGTCAAGGCATTCTCAGCGTCTGACCTCGAAGATTCAAAGAACTTCACCAACATCTCCGCCCACGACAAGCTCGTGCAATATAGAGATCAGGGGAAGGCGAGGAAAGGGGAGGACTTTAACCCGAGCCAGGGTCCCATTGATACAGAGCTGCTGATGATAAATGGTGGCGGGAGGTCCCATGGCTTCATAGCCATGGGAGATGGACTTATCCGTTGTCCTAGCACTCTCCCGGAGATCAAGGCGCGCCAGTCGAGCTCCGCTCCTGAGATAAGGCCTCGTGAACGGCCAGTCCAACTCGCCTTCAAGGTTAGTTATAAGTACTCAGCTATCTTTCTCCATTACATTGTGTGCGCTTCCATCAATGATTACAAATGGTCATGTGAGTGGTGTTGCAGGCTGCTATACAGAGTGAGAGAGATAGAACAGAGAAACTTCTGACGGAGGCGGCGGAGAGGCAGCGGTAGTTGGAGGAGAGGACGACAAAGATGTTGGAGGAGGAGAGGGCACAGAATGACATGCAGACAAGGGCCATGTACGAGCTCATTGTGGTAAGTTTCTTCTACAGATTACTTGCTAGTCTTAACATTTGAGTCTCATTATTAACTAGTATGACTCTGTTGTGAAAACCAAATGTGCAGTCTATGTGCGAGAAGTCCGGTCAGACCGCTCCGCCGATGCCAGTGATTGCTCCTAGGAGCACGGTGAGTTTAATTAGAATGGACATTACTTGCTAGTCTTAACATTTGAGTGTCATAATGCTAACGAGACATTGGAAATGATCTTTGGTGTAGCTTAACTCCAGAAACGCATCACACGATCCTTCTCCAGCTACCGGCGCGAGCCAGCCCGCTCGTACACCTCCCTGATCACGGTAAGTTTCTCTAGTGTTTTGCTTAACAAATGCATAAAGACCTAGACTTACCTTTATTTCCTCCAATATGCTTACCATAATGACCTGGAGTTAGCTTCTTTTCCTCCAAAATGACTTAATAAGCTTACTAACCTCATAAACCATCCATTCTACCTAAGTTAGCTCTAAAACGATATGTACTTAGGTTACTTATGTCAAAAATTGCATAATTAGCTTAGTTAGCTCATAAACGATCCATTTTACCTAAGTTAGCTCTAAAATGACTCATTTTACCTTAGTTAACTTACAAGTGATCCAATTTATCCAAGTTAGCTCTAAAATGACCCATTTTACATAGATTAGCTCCTAAATGATCCATTTTACCTACGTTAGCTTTAAAATGACCCATTTCACCTAGGTTAGCTCCAAAATGACCCATTTCACCAAGGTTAGCTCCAAAATGACCCATTTCACCTAGATTTGCTCCTAAACAATCCATTTCACCTAAGTTAGCTAAAAACGATCCATTTCACCTAAATTAGCTCTTAAATGATCCATTTCACCTAAGTTAGCTAAAAAACGATCCATTTCACCCTAGTTAGCTAAAAAACGTGGCATTTCACCTTAGTTAGGTCATAAACGACCCATTTCAACTAAGTTAGCTCATAAAAGCTCATAAATGATCCATTTCACCTAAGTTAGCTAAAAACGATCCATTTCACCTTATTTAGCTCAAAAACGTGTCATTTCACCTTAGTTAGCTCATAAACGACCCATTTCAACTAAGTTAGCTCATAAATGATCCATTTCACCTAAGTTAGCTCAAAAACGATCCATTTCACCTTACTTAGCTCAAAAACGACGCCCTTCATCTTAGTTAGCTCATAAATGACCCATTTCAACTAAGTTAGCTCATAAATGATCCATTTCAACTAAGTTAGCTCATAAACAACCCATTTCAACTTAGTTAGCTCATATATGATCCATTTCACCTAAGTTAGCTCATAAATGACATATACTTCTTGTTCTAATCTTCTTCTTGTTCTAGTCACCTATTTATAACTTTCTTATTTACCATTTTGCAGATTTCATTCACTTCATGGAAGCTAGCTTGCTATGATGGAGTGCTTGCTTTTCCTTTGATGAAACTTTGCATCGTATCTAGCTTGCTATGATGGAACTTGCTATCTTGATGAAACTTTGCATTGTAATATGTATATGGATGGAACAATGTGTATGGATGGAACTTGCTTATGTATGAACAATGTGTATGGATGAAACTGATGTGATATGTGATATGAAACTTATGTGCTGGATATGTGATATGGAAATATATCTATATATGTCATATATATTTGCTGTGAAAATTGTTGGATTAAAAAAACAGAAAATAGAGACAATATGCAGGCTCTTTGCCGTCTGCCACCGACTGAAAAGGGCTCTTTGCCATCAGCAGCAGACGGCAAAGAGGCTACGTGGCAGGCAACTGTGCTTCCTGGGAGGCTGACCAATTTGGTCAGTTTGCCTACAGTGGCTGACGGCAAAGGCTTTGCCGTCAGCAGCGGACGACAAAGAGAAAAACTTTGCCTACAGCGGCGGACGGCAAAGGCCTGCCGTGTAGTGACATCGGCTGACATCATTCGGCGGACGACAAAGGCCAGTCGTTAACCACCTAACGGAGTAACAACGCATTTATTGCCGTCTACATTCTTTGCCGTCCGCTGCTGATGGCAAAGGCCCCTTTGCCGTCAGCCGCCCGAAGCAGACGACAACGTAGCTCTTAGCCGTCCCCTACTTTGCCGTCCGCGGCAGATGGCAAAGACCTTTGCCGTCCGCCATCCATGCCTTTGCCGTCCGTCGTGGCGGATGGCAAAGTAGCTGATTCCTGTAGTGCTTGCAGATAACTGCTTGTCATTTCCTTCTGCTCCTCGTTGGGTTCGACACTCTTACTTATCGAAAGAACTACGATAGATCCCTTATACTTGTGGGTCATCAGTAGGACCCATCCAGTGTGTTGGCTCCTCTCTCTTTCTCAAGGATTTCTTACTAACACCTCCTGTGCGCCGCCGTCGTTGTCTCCATCACGAAGCTCGAAAGATGGTGGTTTTGTGAATTAGAGTCCCCAATTGTGATGATTTTTTGCAACTTACTAGTATTAAATTGGGTTGGAATATCAATTCACTATACCTCGTTCCTTGTTTCCCACGACTTCCATGACTTTCCAATCTTCATTCTAGTAGGTATCTAGTTTCATGGGTGAATAATATAGGAATAGGGGTGGAATTCTGTTATGCAGAGTTTGAATCATATTGCAAGGCATTGAAGGACATAGTTATGAGCGTAAGCTTCTTGCAGTTACTGAGCTCTTTTGGTATGCTCCCACCCAGCGAAACTATAATGAGTTTAAATTCTAAATCACTTGTTTGGTTGTTCCCTAAATTGGTTCATGGAATCTTAGTCAGGCTTCAATTCCAAACCTTGCTTGGGCGACAAATTGTTAAATGCATATTTACGTGAGTATTCCTCAAATTTTCATAACATACAGACATGTATCTCATGTACATATTGTTAAAACCGAAGCATCATCAATTGCAATGACAATTGGGCCAAAAACCAAATAGGAGGCGATCACAATCAAGAATGTGATCAAATCTCACGAATCACCTCTGATCTACTAGAATTTAAACCCCCATGTCTAAGGTCTACCGGTTTCAAACGAATTGATGTTCCATAGGTCGCCGATGGCGAGTTGCAACATACCTGTCGTTCACCATCGTCGGTCCAGGTGGGCGATAGCGATTTAGGCTGCAGTTGCTCCATGGTCGCCGCCAAATCGCCCGTGCTCCGTCTATGTGAGTGCGAGGGAAAAAATGGATCGGTGAAAGCAACAACAAATTGGAAGCAAAACTCATGAGCCAAAATGATTGGTGGGGACACCCTGCACCCCCCTAATAGCATGCACGGCTCAATCAAGACGCGTCTTCTGCACCGTACGATCGACAATGATCTGACGCTGGACGAGGAATCACTTTCCTTTATTGATCGTAGCATCCTCGATTCGTGTTCAGCCCGGGGCCAGGCCCGATCCTGGCTACACCATTGATCAAACCGTTGGGGTGGATTGCTTTTTTTATCGCGGTATAGACACATATGCTTATACATACACACATACATTCAAACACATGCATGTACATCATATCTCCATGATCATCTCCAAGAATCACTTTGTGCTCTCATTTTGAATTCTGTTGCCGTGGATTGGTCAATGGAAAGGCGCCATAGGACTTTGACGTGACCGGCTCACACCACATCCGCTTGGCACAAAACACCGTGGATCATGCCATTTCCCCCCTCCACTCACGATGCAGAGGTGGCCGAGCTATTGGCATGCCGGAGGGCTCCAATCTCAGCTCAAGAACTACAAGTCCAGGAGGCGATCCTCGAAACAGATTCTCAGGGATCGGTAAGTAAGATCAAGAATGGGCCAAATGATTTCTCAACTAATGGGCAACTAGTTGAGGAGGCCAAAGAATTATTGAGCTTTTTTCAGGAGTTTAGGGTTGCTTGGGTGCAACGTTCGGCGAATAAAGTCGCACATGTCTTAGCTAGTGAAAGTTGTAATAGATCTCTATGTAAAACTTGGCTCCATGTATTTTCTGATTGTGTTAGCTCGGAGATTGCTACTAAGGAGCTATGAACTTTGAATAAAGTGACAATGATTTTTCAAAAAAATTAGAACACAGTAGGTTCACCCCTCCCCGAATCCCGACGCAAGCGCACGAACCGTCGCCGAACCAACCAACACGAGAAGAGAGCTCGGGAGAAAAATTGTCGGAAACTTTTTGACCCGCCCCGCCTCTTCAAAATCCCGCCTCAAACGCCACTCCCCCGCCCACCGCCCGCCGCAGGCGCCTCCCCCTCGCTCGCCCCGCCAGCGACGCGCTCGCATTATGGCGCGGCGGCGCCGCCGTCGCGCGTTCGGCGGCCGCCCGGAGCTCCGCCTGGCCTACGGCTCCCGCGCCCGCCCGCTCGGCCGCGCGATCCTCGCGCTGCTGCCCCCGCCCCCGCCCCCCGGCGCCCCCTGCCCCGTCTGCCGCGGCGCGGCCTCCGGGTGCCTCGCGTGCCGCCGCTGGGCGCACCTCCTCCGCGACGGCGACCCCGTCGCGTACCGCCGCCTCGTCACCCGCGCCGTCTGCGCCGTCGAGCCCGTGCCGGCCGCGCCCCTGCCGCCGCAGTATACCCCAGGGAACGCCGGGCACTCGCAGGCACAGGTTTATTTATTTTCTATCCTTGCTCGTGTCGTGCTTGCGGTGGCTAGATTTCTCGTTTCTTGTTGGGTGTATATCTGAAGCTGCCGTTCGTTTGCCTGCATTGTGCTACGTACGCCCCAGCTCGTTCGGGAGACGATAAAGTGGATCTTGACGGATCGGTCCTGTAGAACCAAGAACGTCCTCTGCAATGGTATCCATCAGGTACGTACGATGAGTGTCATTTTTTTTTGAAAGGCGACGAATGATTTGTGGTATGTAAAAGAAATTGCCGCCGCACGTTTTATTGTCTAGCATTTCCTTCTTCGTATGTTTTTCTATCCATTTTTCGCACCTCTCCAGAAACAAATTGTGAGCTGTTGTGAAAACCAATGATGAAGGCTGTGCCATTTTAGTAGTATCTCCCTTCATGTAAGGGTTGTTGATGTTGTGGATGTGTGGTATTGGCAGTCTGCAATTCGTGTAATCAGATTAGGTTCTTCAGTTGTGAAAACATACCATGTAATTTTGTGTACAAAGTTTTGTACTACTTTTCTTTGGCATCGACAACTTTATAAGTGGCATCATACGATGAGTGCATTTGATCTTAATGTTTGACCATCAACATATTTGTTGACATTTGTATTGTATATGTGAAAATGGTACGAGCTTTGTACTGATGTAAAACTTTTCAAAATTGTATGTAAACCAGTAAACTCCATAACCAATCCTTGCTGCTCTATGTCCTCACTATATACGGAGCTTAGTCTTAGTAGCTAAGGACAACCTTTTCTTGGATTGGAAGGTTGCCATGCTTGATCCGTTGGTATAATTATTTTTTGCTCTTTATATATTTTTCATTAATGCTTTTAAATCTTTATGCTTACTAGGGTGGCCAGGCTAACCTTGTTTCTTCTTCATCCTGGAATATTCTCCTGGATAGAGTAAGTGTAAAGGAAATCCTTTTTCTTTGCTTAGTAAAGTTCCTCATATCCTTTGCTTGACAGAAACTTGTTGTCTTTCAGATTGGGGATCTTCTCATGTGCTATATTCTGAGGCATTCATCAGTCTTTTTGCCCATTAAAAAGAGTGATTACTTTCAGGTGACTGGTGTTCCACTCAACATTGTTCTGCACAAGCCTATATTTGCCAGTACCATGGCAAGGAAACAACAATCCAGATCGATAGAAGTCAAATGCCCTACGGTAAGAATTTATGTTCAGATCATGTGGCCCAGTGATTATTTAATTTAGGTTCGTGTCTTGTTATGCCAACTTAAGTCTTTGGTCCCAGTCTGGAAGCTCTTCAGGTTACAATTAATTTCAACCTGGCTATGACTCTGCATGCACACAAAAATACTACCTGTCTTTTTTTTTGAAATTTATAAATAATACCTGTCTGGACTGGCACTTGCACAGCGAAAACCATTCAGACATACTGCGATGCATTAGGGTTGATGACGGATAAATACCACCAGAAAGATAGCTACAACGGCTCCTCTGCAAGGAGATAGGAGAGATCAGAGACTGGGATGATGTAGGAGACTAGTAATTAATTTATTTCTTTTTGCTTGATTAATTCATCAAAAGCTCCTGTCTTTATAGAGGCCTATCAACTCAAACTATGTCAGATGAGTATATATTGACATATTAATAAAAAAATCCAATTGTAATGGTGGATCTTATCCCTTAATCTAAACCGGCTATGGGCGACCGGGCCTAGCATGTGGTTACTAACCCAAATGACATTATAAATTTTATTTGACTGATGTTCTGCCATGGAAATAAGGCTCCTCACGCAGGTTCAGGTTTTCAATAGCCGAGAGAATCTTCCATTTTTTTCATTCCAAACAATTCTACATACATGCTCGTTGGGGATGGAAAACAATGTTGTATTAGTATTACTCTTAATAGTTTGAATTTTCTTTATGTGGTGTAAACAATTGGTAGTTTACTCTGGTTTGTTTCATAGCTGCATTTTAAAAGTAAACAAACTGATTAAGCATTTGAATACAAATAATCAAGATGGCCGCACCCAGTTTGTTGTAAAATTCATTACCATTTCCCGAGTTTTCTTCAACCAGGAATTGGCTTTCTTGATAATGTTCTTTGATACTATATGTTTAAAATATCTTGATGACCTCACCGCCGAATGTTCTTTTATCAAACAAGCACACTGTGAATGCTGTGGTATATTTTATTCTAATAAACTGATTGGATACTGCATGTCTTTGTGATCTCAGTGCCACGTGTTGCGTAATGCAAAGATGAAACTAAACATAACCGGAGGCAATCGTGGCAACAGTTCAGACTCTGCATTTTACTGTTCAGATAACACTCAGAAATGTGATGCTCTACAAAGTTCTGGAAGTTGTGATGCTGAAAGAGTTATAAAGCCTAATTGTTCAAGTGATGGATGTAACTGTTCCAATTGCTTTACCCGGAAGCCTAGGAAAAGAAAAAGATTGTACAGCTGGCAGCGCCGCAGTAAGCGGAAGCAGATCTGTAATGAAGATAAGTTAACAGAGTTAAGTAAATTAAACAACAGTAATTATGCTGTGTGTAATCTCTTATCAGATGGCGCAGCTGCTGGAGTGAATGGTCAAACACACTCCTTGAAGCGTACTGCAGATAACATTTCTATTGGAATGAACAATGATGAATTTGTTTCACAAATTGAAGAGCCATGTGATGTACCCGTCCTGTCATTAAAGAAGTCACCTAGTTCTGTGTCAGATACTAGTCCTTCCCAGGATCTATTTTGTGGTTACTGTAAATCAGGAGTCCAATGTACAAGTCCCAAAGTAGGACCCTCCAGCTACTCACAACTGAACGTCAGTTCCTTCCCAATCTCCTGTTATTTGTTATTACCGCTTCTTTCGTGCTTACACTCAAGTTCCGTCTACCTTCCTAAATCATTTGTTATTCCATTCATTTTGATTTTTGTCTACTGTTGTAACATTATAGTCTCCAAGTTATATAGTAGTGTCAAAAGCAATAACTTGGATGAGAGAAAAATAGAAGATGCGAATATTGGCACTTAAAGATTTTCCACTTAGTGCCTCACCGACATGCTGATCTTATGGCCACATGTTGGTGAGACAATGGAATGATAAATCCTCAATAGCACCTCCTTGCATTGTCAAACCGCATATTTTACCAGCATCTGGTAAAAAGTAGACTAGAAAACCGTATCTTTGTTGTGACTATTTCTCAATCAGTCATATGTGTTAGATGTGTATAGTCCCGTTTCGGTATATCCCCATTGTATAAGGGGTTTTCTGCACTTTGACACACATGTATATGTAATGGCCTTTGGCCCTCAGGAAATGCTAGTTGCTCACTTATCCAACATGGTATCAGATGCTAGGTTAGCCTCGCTCTCTTGCACGACGCAACTCCGTGCGCCCCTCTAGCTTACCTCGATTCCTGCCGGCCCAGCCTCATCTCCGGTTGCTCTGGTCCGTCGCTGGCCGGACCCGGCGCCCTGCGCCCGGAGCTCTCCTTCTCCGGCCGGTTGACCCCGTCTCTGGATCCGACTGTCCTCTACGCCCCTGGCCGCCGGCGCTCTTGTCCTGACCGGCCGCCGGCGCTCTCGGCTCTCTTCGTCCGCCGCTGTGCTCGGCTGCCTGCGTCAGGTGCCCTCTTCGTCCGCCCGCGCGCCCCTGCTTCCGCTCGAGCACGGCCGCCCGCGCGCCCCTTTAGATCGAGCGGGGCCAGGCCGCCTGCTCGCCCCTGCTTCAGATCGAGCGGGGCCAGGCTGCTCGCCTCAGCGCCCCTGCTTCAGATCGAGCGGGGCTAGGCTGCCCGCCCCAGCGCCCCTCCTTCAGATCGAGCGGGGCCAGGCTCGCTCGTTCTGCAGCCCGATCCGGATCGGCTGTCTTCCGTGCGTTGACAAAAACAAAAAACAAAAAAAAACAGAGAAAGCAAAAGAAGCCTTTGTTATGTCTTCTTCGGGCTATGTTGCTGTTCCTCGGTGTTCGGTGATCTTCGATGGCACCAACTACGCTGAGTTTGTGGGGTTCATGCGCATCCATATGCGTGGTCTTCTTCTGTGGGGTGTTCTTTCTGGCGAGGTCCCCTGTCCGCCATGCCCTATTGCGCTCGTGGCCCCAATCCCGCCGGTGCCGCCGGTGCTTGCTGCTGATGCTTCTCAGGCTGATCGGGATGCAGCCAAGGCTCTTATGATGCTGCTGTTGATGCTTATGATCAACAGGTATCCGCCTATTCTGATGCTCTCTCTGTCTACCGGGATGATCTGTCTGCTTATACTCAGTGGTGCAATGATGATGCTCGAGCTGCTGCTATTCTTACTGCAAGTGTCCTACCTCAGTTTGCTTCGGAGTTCATGGGCCTCGGCACTATTGCAGCGATGTGGTCCTATCTTTGTCAGCGCTATCAGCCCTCTGGTGATGCTCTATACCTCTCTGTGGTGCGTCAGGAGCATGCTCTTCAGCAGGGTGACTCGTCTGTGGATGAGTTCTATTCCCAGTGCTCTGCCATCTGGCGTCAGCTTGACTCACTGCGGACAGTTGTTTGTGGCACTTGCTGTTGTTGCCAGACTACGAGGTCTGACTTGGAGTTTCAGAGGGTCCATGAGTTCTTATCTCGTCTCCGCTCCGAGTTTGAGCCTCGCCGTGCTCACTTGCTTGCTCGTGGTCGTGTTCCTATCTCGGGGATACTTGCTGAGCTTCGTGCTGAGGAGACCCGCCTTCGCTCTGCTGGGTTGCTTCTGGTTCCGTCAGTTTTGGTTGCCCGGGCTCCTGTGTCGTTTGCTCGCCTCACTGCTCCGCCGCTCCTGCCCACTCCTCCAGGGGGAGTGAGCCGTCCTCCTTATGCTGAGAAGGGCACGTCGCGCCGTGACACCGTCTGTGGTTACTGCTCCCGGCCAGGTCACCCAGAGTCTGATTGTCGCCAGAAGAAGCGAGACCAGAGGCGCTCCTCCTCCAGCGGGCCTCCTGTGTCTTCCTCGGCTCCGTCACTCACTGACCAGGACATTGTTCGCCTCAAGCGTCTTCTTGCTTCCTCAAACTCCTCGTCGACTGGCTCTGCTGCTGCCGTGACTGCATCCTCCTCCTCGTCATCACAGGCATCTACACAGTCAGGTACATCTTCGTGGGTTCTGGATTCTGGAGCCTCCTTTCATATGTCTTCTGATTCTTCCGCGTTGTCTTCTCTCCGACCTCTTGATTCGCCTGTTAATGTTCTTACTGTCGATGGCACATCTCTTCCTATTGCTAGTCGTGGCATTCTTTCCACTCCATCCTTTTCTGTTCCGAGCGTTTCACATGTTCCTCGCCTTACCATGAATCTTTTCTCCGCTGCCCAACTTACTGATTCTGGTTGTCGTGTCATTCTTGATACCGACTCTTGCTCCATTCAGGATCGTCGCACCAAGACTTTGGTTGGTGCTGGCCCCCGGCGCCGTGAGTCAGAGGGCCTTTGGGAGGTTGACTGGCTTTGTGTTCCTTCCGCTGCCACCACTTCCGCCAGCTCTCATGCTCTTGCTGCCTCTTCGTCTGCGTCCTTCCAGCAGTGGCATCATCGACTTGGTCACATCTGTGGCTCTCGCTTGTCTTCCTTAGTTCGTCAGGGCCTCTTAGGGTTTGTATCTGGAGATGTCTCCTTACATTGTAATGGCTGCAGACTTGGCAAACAGAATCAGTTACCCTATCCTACTAGTGCGTCTGTATCTCAGCGCCCTTTTGACTTAGTTCATTCTAATGTCTGGGGTCCTGCTCCCTTTGATTCGAAAGGTGGTCATCGCTACTATGTTTTGTTTATTGATGATTTCTCTCGCTACACTTGGCTCCACTTCATGAAATCTCGTAGCGAGGTTCTCCCTATATACAAATGTTTTGCTGCCATGGTTCACACCCAGTTTGCCACGCCCATTCGTACTTTTCGTGCTGACTCCGCTGGAGAGTATATCTCTCAGCTGTTGCGTGGTTTTCTCGCGGAACAGGGTACTCTTGCCCAGTTCTCCTGTCCTGGTGCTCATGCTCAGAATGGTGTTGCCGAGCGAAAGCATCGTCATTTGCTTGAGACGGCTCGTGCGCTGATGATTGCTGCTTCCCTTCCACCCCATTTTTGGGCTGAGGTTGTTTCCGCATTTACCTATCTCATCAACATTCAACCATCGACTGCTTTGCAGGGTGGCATTTCTATGGAGTGTCTCACTGGTCGCTCTCCTGACTATTCAGCTCTTCGTATGTTTGGATGCGTCTGCTATGTTCTTCTTGCCCCCCGAGAACGCACCAAACTGACTGCTCAGTCGGTTGAGTGTGTTTTCCTTGGCTACAGTGATGAGCACAAGGGCTATCGCTGTTGGGATCCTGTGGGTCGTCGCTTGCGCATCTCGCGTGATGTGACTTTTGACGAGTCTCGTTCTTACTACCCACGTTCTTTTTCCTCGAGTTTCTCTGTGGACGACCTTTCTTTCCTTCTCCTTCCCGATACACCCTGCTATGTGCCTCATGTGTCACCTCTTCCTCTGGCACCTCTCATTCCTTCTCATTCACCACCGACCCCGTCTTCTCCATCCTCCTCCTCCACCTCTCCCCCATCCTCTCCAGTCCGTCGCCCTCTCTCACTGTTTCCTCTCCACTATACTCGACGCTCTCGTACCGAGGATGTCTCCTCTGACGAGCCTTCCACCTCTGATGCACCTCCTCTCACATCTCCTCCGGTTCATAACCTCCGTGCTCGGCCTCGCCCTCCGCCTGATCGTTACTCCCTTGATTGGTACGGTCTCTCTGTTTTGACTGAGCCCACTTCCTATCGCACTACCATGACTCAGCCTGAATGGCAGCTTGCGATGGCCGAGGAGCTTGCTGCCCTTGAGCGCTCTGGCACATGGGATCTGGTTCCCCTCCCTTCCGGTGTCCGTCCCATCACCTGCAAGTGGGTCTACAAGCTTAAGACTCGCTCCGATGGTTCTCTTGAGCGCTACAAAGCTCGTCTTGTGACCCGTGGCTTTCAGCAGGAGCAGGGGCGTGATTATGATGAGACATTCGCTCCGGTCTACAAGCTTAAGACTCGCTCCGATGGTTCTCTTGAGCGCTACAAAGCTCGTCTTGTGGCCCGTGGCTTTCAGCAGGAGCAGGGGTGTGATTATGATGAGACATTCGCTCCTGTGGCTCACATGACCACTGTCCGCACTCTTCTTGCTGTGGCTTCTGTCCGTCAGTGGTCTATCTCTCAACTTGATGTTCAGAACGCTTTTCTCAATGGCGAGTTGCGTGAGGAGGTTTATATGCAGCCACCACAGGGGTACTATGCTCCTGATGGTATGGTCTGTAGACTTCGCCGCTCCCTATATGGTCTCAAACAGGCCCCTCGCGCCTGGTTTGAGCGCTTCGCATCTGTGGTGACCGCCGCTGGTTTCTTGCCCAGTAACCATGATCCCGTGCTGTTTGTTCACACGTCTCCTCGTGGTCGGACTCTTCTCCTTCTCTATGTTGATGACATGATCATCACTGGTGACGACACTGATTACATTGCCTTTGTTAAGGCTCGCCTTCGCGACCAGTTTCTTATGACTGATCTTGGTCCACTTCGCTACTTTCTTGGGATTGAGATCTCCTCGACCTCTGATGGCTTCTACATCTCCCAAGAAAAATATATTCAGGATCTTCTTGCTCGCGCTGCTCACGGTGATGAGCGCACGGTTGTGACTCCTATGGAGCTCAACGTTCAGCTTCGTGCCACCGATGGTGACCCTCTTCCTAATCCCACTTGCTATCGTCATCTTGTTGGCAGTCTTGTCTATCTTGCTGTTACGCGCCCTGACATCTCCTATCCTGTCCACATCCTGAGTCAGTTTGTTTCAGCCCCCACCTCTGTCCACTATAGTCATCTCCTCCGTGTTCTACGATATCTTCGTGGCACGATCCCTCAGCGCCTTTTCTTTCCCCGCTCCAGCTCTCTTGAGCTCCAGGCCTATTCTGATGCTACCTGGGCTAGTGACCCCTCTGATCGACGCTCGCTGTCTGCTTATTGTGTCTTTCTTGGTGGCTCTCTTATTGCCTGGAAGACAAAGAAACATACTGCAGTTTCTCGCTCGAGTACAAAGGCTGAGTTGCGAGCCATGGCGATGTTGACGGCTGAGGTGATCTGGTTACGGTGGTTACTTGAGGATTTTGGTGTGTTTGCTACTACCTCGACTCCCTTACTGTCAGACAGTACTGGCACTATCAGTATTGCGCGTGACCCGGTGAAGCATGAGCTCACCAAGCACATCGGTGTGGATGCCCACTTTGTGCGTGCTGCTGTGCAGGATCAGACTCTCGCTCTTCACTATGTGCCCTCTGAGTTACAGTTGGCGGACTTCTTCACCAAGGCACAGACTCGAGCGTAGCACGGCTTTTTCCTCTCCAAACTCAGTGTTGTTGATCCACCATGAGTTTGCGGGGGGGTGTTAGATGTGTATAGTCCCGTTTCGGTATATCCCCATTGTATAAGGGGTTTTCTGCACTTTGACACACATGTATATGTAATGGCCTTTGGCCCTCAGGAAATACTAGTTGCTCACTTATCCAACAATATGAAAATCATATTTTTGGGCATTGAATATTTGTTAGTCATAAAATTGGAACTATGATGTGCTATTGCAGGATACCATTTGTGATTTTAGTCAAGTCCATGTCTTCAGGATTATATGCATTCTCCCGTTCCTGTTTCATTTGATACCTTGATTTTTGCTTGATAATTACACGCATGTTTCTAGTGATTTATTACTGGCTTGGTTACCTTTTTTTTTAACAAAACATCCCTGTCATTGGGCTTATATACTACCCTTTCTTAGAATTCCATATGACCGTGTACCCAAATCAGCTTCTCTACATAACTTGTGCAAAGTTTTGCTGCTGGGTGAGCCTGGCATCTCTAGTAGATCTCATTAACCCATACAACAACAACAACAACAACAACAACAACAACAACAAAGCTTTTAGTCCCAAACAAGTTGGGGTAGGCTAGAGCTGAAACCCATAAGATCTTGAAATCAACTCATGGTTCTGGCACGTGGATAACTAACTCCCACGCACCCCTGCCCATTGCTAGTTCTTTGGTGATATTCCAGTCCTTCAGACCTCTCTTTACGGACTCCTCCCATGTCAAGTTTGGTCTACCCGACCTCTCTTGACATTATCAGCACGCTTTAGCCTTCGGCTATGCACTGGAGCTTCTTGGAGGCCTGTGCTGAATATGCTCAAACGGTCAAACCATCTCAGACGATGTTGGACAAGCTTCTCTATTGGTAAATGTGTGCGGGGCTGCTCATATGAGTGCTGCCGCCCGCCCCCCTAGGGATAGTGACTTTATAGCCAAGTCAGCCAGGATATCTATCTAATTAGATTGATTAGCTTGAGTTTGTTTCCAAGTATTTAGCTGCTTACCATATCCTGATGAATTGATTCATGTTTTTTAATCTCTAAAGAGAGGCCACCATTGTGTTTTGATCAATAATACCGAAAGGGATATTAAACTCTAGAGCTGCAGCATTAGTCACTGGTATACATTACCTCTCCAGTCACCACCAAAGGCGAATACTGTATGCCCAGCGGCGGAACTTGCCAAAACTGCAACCTACTAAGTGCAGCACGTGACTCTTTTTTTGCGATTTTTGTGGACATTGCTATCTGCTGTTTGATAATGGGCTTTGTGTGTTTCTACTTGGAGTGCTCTTGAAATTAGAAGCACTGATCAATTGGCTTGTTAAACAACCACTTGCAGTTTTTATGTTGGTGTTGTTTCCTCAACATATTTTTTTTACTTGCAGAGTGGTTCCATCTGCTTCAATTGCTTAATGTTGAATGCTTCGAAATGTGTGTCAGTAGATTCTTTGATACCAAGACAGGCCATTTTCTATAACAAAGGATTATCTGAGAATGTCTTCCATCGTAGCAGTATCCTTTTGCTATTTTAGTACCTGTCAAAGCTCGAAGTGTGTCAATCTCTTGAAATGGCACCCTGCAATTATTGTCAACAGAATAGTTCTAAAGTTGCAGTAAGTGGAGAACGAAACCTACTCTCAGTTTTTTCGTCTTGTTGGGCGAGTATCAGTGGAGGGAGCATGCTGGTTCTGTGTGGAAGTGATAAGATAATTGGTGACTTACATAGCAACGTGGGATATTTTTTGGAGCCTTTTCCCCATATGTATGTCACTTGTCACAGTATGTTGGCACCCTTCCCTTGATAATTTTGCGATGTATCTCGTATGGTGTACTCACTGTAACGTTTTCCTAGTGACCATTGACCACATCATCTGATTTACAGACGTTCAGCCATATTGTAAATAAAATATACCGTTTCTATTTTGATAGAGATGTGTATCTGAATATATTTTCATGAAATATGAGGCTTGCAAGTTGCAACTATGGATCTGAGGGTAAATCAGTTCAAAATTTTGTAGGCGGAACTAACACCTAGTTGCAAATTTTCATTATCTATACTATGCTACTCGGAGGAAACTTCCGAATTGTTCCAAATAACTTGTAAATACTCCCTCCGTCCGGAAATACTTGTCGAAAAAATGGATAAAAATGGATGTATCTAGAACTAAAATACGTCTAGATACATCTATTTCTCCGACAAGTATTTCCGGACGGAGGGAGTAGTTTACATTAATCAGTTTCTTAGTCTTCCCTTCAAATTATATGCATGATTGTGTGATATATGAAAAACCAAAATCAGTTCATTCCAGGCTAATTTCTTTTGCTAAAAAGGTCTTGTGGATATTATTTCGTAGCTCTGGTATGTGTTTGGTTTGTTTTATGTTAATACTTCTTTCGTTGCATGTGTTTCCTCTGTAATTTATACTTAATCTTTTGAGGACCTACATTTTACAAGATGTTACATGATGGAAAAAAATTAAAGCACTAGATTGTTGAAATGCTGACATTTGGAGGTTCACAGGTGACACTTGGCAACTCTTACTGTGTATTTATATGTATGCTGTATATATAATTTGTCATAGTATCTTCTTCAAACTTTCCTTAATACTGTTAGACTTGACAAATAAAAGGAAAGGACCAGACGCACTGTCTTTATTGAAGCGCATATTTGGAATCAAGGAATGCTGCATAAAGTTCGTCCAATGTGATTGCCATGGATCTTCCACACCAAATTCTAATTGCCTGTGAGTCAACAGATTTAATTTGTACTATATTGCCACTAGCCAACATATCATTTCAGCATTCTGCGTAACTTTGCACATAAGCTTTAGACTGCACGTGAGGATCTCAATTTCACCTTCCTCTGTCAAACACATGGTACTACTGAACATGTCTGTTTGAGGTACTACATATTTTATCTAACTTACTAATCCAAAGTAAGGACAATTATTAGTGGCCTACTGCCAGGCGAATAAAGTATCTTAAAGGTTTAAATTTGTCACCATTGGATTTGGGTGGTGTGTCATAACACAATTTTGTTCGTTTATTAACAGGAAAGAATGGATCAGTTTTCCTCTATTGCAATAACATACATGTAAACATTTACGCGGGCCATTATATTTTGTGCTAAAGGGCATGTGGAGATAGATACATTATACACTACTATTTAAAAATGTCTCCGTATTTTTGCTCCATTCCCATCCTTTTTTTAATCAAACATGTTAACCTTATGTAAGCCACTGCAAATGCATTAATGGAGGCCATGACATCGTTATTCTGAAGATATTACTTTCTCCCTCGTTGTCACACTTATGCAGGATAATATGTTCATCACTTCATCTTTTCGATTTTTCATCTATCTAGCTCTATTATTGTAAATGGTTAATGATTCCTGTTACCAGGTATCATTGGATGCTTCAACTAGTGAAAAATCTCATAAGGAATTCTAAACATTGCCAGTACAAGAAACTATTTCTGAAGCATTGTTCTGTCAAGTCTAAGGTACTTTTGAACAACTAAACCACTTTTGAGTACTATTATTAAGAATCAAACAATGAAATTGTTTATGGCTAGTTTGCTTTCTCTTATCCTTTTGTCTGAACTATCCTATAGTTATTTGCTTTAACCGTTGAAATTTTAGGGCTTGTTTTTGTTGCTTTCTACAGCTCGCCACAATCTAGTGTCAAGTGTGGCAAACTACGGCCCACTGTCACTGGTTCAGCATAATTGATTCTGCTTATATACTTTGACTCTTAGAGAGGAGAAACATCCGCCTCCTACTTTTCATCTGGTTAGATTAGGGAAAAAATGTTTTTGTTAGGGCATGACTTACTGGCCTCTTAACTGTTATGCTGGTGAAACATGCAGCATTGTGTATGTGTTTGGACGTTTCATTCTACACAGGCTGGTATATTGTTTACTTGGTCAAAATGACACAAATGTATTAATGTGAAACTAGAACAATGATTCCATATTCTCTTTTAAATTTTAATACAAAACAGGTGGCAAAAGATGGGTTCCCTTCAGGCAACATAAAATATTCAAGAGGAGGAAAATCAGCATATTGTGGTGAATCTTTTGCTCAGTTGGAAGCTTACAGTACACATCAGCAAGTACTATCCTTTGTCTGGGCAGTGTTGACACGTATCATACCACAGCCTTTGTTAGGGAATCCTTCTAGTAAGAGATCATTAAGGATGAACATTTGGAAGTTTATAAGGTTACGTAGGTTTGAAACATTTCAAGTAACTGATTGTATTGGTGACTTGAAAGCACCAGAATATTCTTGGCTATCAAAAATTGGATTCACTAGTTGCATTTGTTCTGTACTACTTGGAGAAGAGACTGGGCTGTCAAATGGCACAGAGGAGCAGAAACAGAACAATCTCTTGCATTGTTGGATTAGCTGGTTATTTTCTGACATTGTGATCCCATTGATCAATACATACTTTTATGTTACAGAAAGAGAAACAAAACGATATGATGTTTTCTATTATCCAAAGTCAGTGTGGAGGAACCTAACTAGCAATACTATTGCTACCTTAAAGGCGCAGAGCTTCAAGATTTTGTGTGGTACATCGAGGAGAGCAATAAAACATTTGTACCGTTCTTCAAGAGTGAGATTTCTTCCAAAAGCAAAGGATATCAGACCATTAGTAAATTTTAAAGCTCAGTCAAAGGATGGTATTCTCAACAAGTGTCATTTAGTTATTAAAAAATTAAGGGCTGATAACCCAGAGATGTTTGGTTCTTCTGTTTTTGATTATGATGATGTTTACAAAAACCTTTCCAGTTTTATGTCTTCAGTAAGAAGACAGTTGACAGAGTCAAAGATATATATTGTGGTTGCTGATGTATCCAAGGCATTTGATTGTGTTAATCATGACGTGCTACTGAAAATTATGGATGATGTTCTGAAAGGTGATGAGTATGCCTTGAGAAAATGTACCAAAGTAATTTACAGTAGGTCTAAGAATGTGGCTTACCGCTTTGATTCAAATGTCTCCGTCAGCAATGGAAACAGAATTAATGATTTCTCAATTCAGCCATCATCAGGTGGTGGCATTCTAGTTGATCAGGTACTGAATCAGAGCTCATTTCATTTGTTCTGGGGTTTGACTTGTTACTGAACGTGACTGGTATTAAGTATACGTAACAACCACTTGAATATGCAAATGCTTGTTACTAAAGGCGGAAGCTACTGAGATCTTAATGTTTTGCCTATCCCATTTAGTTAGGGGGTCAGCTTTGCATTTCCACCTTCATGTCTATGGAAGTCTAATGCAAAAAAGAAAAGTTTTTCACAGGACCTACTAATTATGGAACATAAATAATAAAATATCTGCTAGCGATGTTAAATATTCTGGCACATACTTCTGGGGTGAGTTCTTTAATGTAAATATGTAATCCATCTGGTAAGTAAAGCTGTGATCACACAATTGCATTGATGCATGATGCATGCATACAATCTTTGCTTCTAAAAGGGTTTACCCATCCATGTTCAGAAAATCACTTAGGAACTTCTTGAGCAATCAGATTTATAGTATATCTGCATAGGTCACATTTGTCATCTGGTCTGTTAACCTAATACACGAACATACCAGATTAGGTGTCTTGCCTTTGTGAGGACGGTGAATGATGAGCTTATATTTTCCAAATTTGACCGATTTTTTGGCAGGTAATTGCTATGTTTCGTCGTCTACCAAGATATGCAAGTTTCATGAAATTTGATTGAAGTTTCACCACAGTTAAAATCCATGGTCCATTAGCTGAGAGAAGGGCTAAGGGAGTAGAAAGTGATTTTGGAACATGTTTTCAGTTTTTGCTTGCCCATGCTGTTGCTCTATCTTTTTTGACAATCTGTTTACTTCCGATTGTTTGTTTCTTACACAGAATAAAAGTATTCACCAACAGAATATGTTAAAGCTCTACCTTTTGTGTAAAATCAGGGAACTGTTAGTACAATCCGGAAGGAAGAGCTTCAACGTGTCCTTTTCGAACAAGTCAAGTGCAATATTCTGAAGATTGGGCCAAACTTTTACTTGCAGCAAGTAGGGATTGCTCAAGGAAACAAGTTATCTCCCAACCTTTGTTCCCTATACTATGGCCACCTTGAGAATTCTGTGATATTGAATTTTCTGCGTGATGGAAATTCAGGAGATGCTATTTCAGAACCGGAATTTTTAATGATGAGGTTCATTGATGACTTCATGTTTATCTCTCTCTCAAAGAAGCATGCTTTGAATTTCTTTAATAGGATGAGAAGAGGTTTTGTGTACTACAATACTTACATGAATGACAGCAAATATGGTTATAATTTCAACATTGGAGATAACGAGCAGTGCGATAATAGGATCTACAGGGGCGATGATGGAGTCACTTTCATACCATGGAGTGGTTTGCTTATAAACTGTGAAAATTTAGAAATTCAAGCTGATTATACAAGGTATGTCTGTCAGTTTCTAGTTTTAGTTTGTTGATTCAGTTGATCAATATTGAGATCATCTTCATTGATACAGAACATGGATCTAGGATGGTTGACCTGTTTATAGCCCTGAGGAATATTTGACCGCCGCTGTGGTTCTGCCATCTTTTTGTTGAAACCTGGATTAATCATTTTTGTGTATTTCTTTTAAACCACAGGCAATTAAATAAGTTGAAATGTTGATACAAGATTCTCCTGATTTTTTGTCTATTTTTAAAAGCTTGTTGAGAACGTACAGTAGAGCACACGAGCTCCAGTGCTTCTGTTAGCAAAATTTTGTAAATTTTACAAAGGTGTCTGTTTGCTTTATTGCCTAATTTGGCAGTGTTCGTCTTACTGGTTCTCCAGTGATCCAGTCCACCCCCCCCCCCCTACCCCCCTTAATTTTGTTCAACGAGTATTCACAAACTAATTTTCCTAATCAAAAACTGTTGAAGAACTAGTAATGAGTATGCACATTTCTCAAACAGGTATTTAGGCATTACAATCATCTCCACGATCACTGTGAAGATGCATTCTTCCATGAAGTACCTTAGCAGCAAGCTATGTCATTATATGCGTCCGAAGTGCCATCCCATTTTTTACGACTCCAATATCAACTCACTGGGCACTGTAAGACTGAATATGTATCAAGCCTTCCTGTTATGCGCAATGAAGTTCCATTGCTATATGCGGAGCATGCCTTATTCCAGCATAAGCAAACCCGAGTTGCTGCATGTCATTAAGAAGACCTTCAGGTATTACATTTCTCTCGACATTTATATTTGTGATACAAAAAACTACGCTGAAGTGCTTTATCTTTACTATCTATCCACTTATTTCATCAAACAAGGTATAACTTTCTAATCCCTTCTTCCGATGAATAGATACATGCATAGTCTGATTGTCAGCCGTATGCAAGATATGGAGCTGCAATCCAATGTGCGCCCAGTTCTAAAGCTAAGACGCAAAGAAACCAATTGGCTTGGACTATCTGCCTACATCCGCGTGCTTCAAAAGAAACAATCTCGTTACAAGGATTTGTTGGCGTTGTTGATAGCAGAGGCTGAGGGTTATGGTCATATGGACTGTGATTCTGACAGTTTGTGCTATGCTGTGGATGATTCTCACTCGTCAATGTTCTGGAAGTTCAAATATTAGAAGGAAACTCGAGGGGCCTGAGTATTGCAGAGAACTCTTATTTTGTGGGTACAGTTTTAGCAGGATTGGCTTATATACAGCTCTACCTGCCATATTATCAGGTAGAAAGGGTGAAAACTAGTTGCTTCTGGAATTGCAGTAACACTGATCATGTTTGCGCCAAGCTTTCACTTCATAGTCTTATAGCAGCATTTTATATGTTCCTGTATCTGATCCCATGTGTCTGATTAGCTGCTAAATTCATTAACAAACAAGCATCATAGCTCTACATCACATTTTACTTTAGTCATTAATCTTTTGCGTGTTTTTTATAAACAGATGATTAAATGTCAAAGAACATCATTGAATGATTCCTATTATAGAAGCCTTGATGAGCAAATGAGAGTAGTAGTCATTTTTTTCTTGATGGTCAGGTTGTTTCAGACTGTCCAATCAACTTTCAGTTATATTGTACATGCTATGACTATTGACACCAAATCTTGACTCATATGCAATTAGTACTAGGAACTTGCTTTGTTTTAAAACTGGAGTTTCTTTTTAGAAAAGTATTCATCAAATGAGATCTAGTTTTGATGAGCTCATCATGGAAACCTAATGGTGAAAGTAAATCGTGATTCTAAAGTTTGATTCCAAGTTGTAGCTTTTCGTAATGGAATCAGTTGCTGGTGATGGGAAATGGCACAACTGGTGACCACACACGGAGGAGGTTAATTTGTCTTTCTAGGAAACAAACAAAAGTTCACTTGTTAGAAACTATGAGCAAATTCTATATGCATAATTTATTTATTCGTGTGGGCTATTTGTAAGTCGCCTGAAAATATGTTGATGTGTGTACTGGCCCCATATGTGTTTGTGTGCACATGCGTGTGCGCACGGATGCATGTGTATGTGTGCGTGTGGGTTGGGGAACCATGCATGTGTGTATGTATGTGGATGTATGCGCATGTGTGAGATGGGGAGGTGACATGAGGTGCAGTTCATATTCGTCGTGTCAATAGATGATTAATTTCCAACATTGTTGTTTTATTGTTTGTATATTGATTACAATATGGATGTATACATGCAAATTTCATATAATCTGCGTGCAAATCTTATAACCGAAAGTTACACTACTATATGGTTGGTTTTGGAATAGAGCAAGTTCTATGCAACATGTGCAAGTTTTGTTATCCTTTGTTTTGAGTTTTTTTCTTCATTTTTTCCTTTAGGATACCAATGCCTTTAATTTGTTACACCTTAGAATAAAATTTGTCTTTTGTTCGTGTTTCCTTTAGTTTACGATGAATATGCGTGCAATATTAATAAGAAAAAAGAGATGATTTTATGCTTATTAGCGAGTCAACTCATAGTAGATAGAGTATCATGCAGATTTATAGTTTAGACTTATCCTTATCTTCGTTTCTGAAACCATTTTAATCAAGTACGTACTCTAACTAACACTAGTGGACACCGAACGTCATATCTTTAATTAGTATTTTTTTGCAAAATATAGATATGTGTAAAAAGAATTGCACATCACATTTGTTTTTGTTCTTTTTGGAAAAGGAGGTTAAAACCCTGGGCCTCTGCATCAATTGATGCATACAACCATTTTTATTTATTATTCAACAAAAGTCTGATAAAAACATACATCGAGCCATCTGAAGCCACCACTCACACCTACAAACTTGATAATGTGGAGTGCTCTCACTCCCCATATCTAAAAAACCGGTGTTGTCCGTGATCTATCCACATAACGTATCAGAACCTACAACTAGTGCAGACCACCTAAAGCATACATCACATGCACACATTTTAGAAGATGTCATCATCATTGAATCGTTGACCCATCTTTAAGAAAGAGATCTGCATTATCCTTGTTAGTGCGGCCATCCGTTGACGCCACCACGGCGCCCAAAGGCACCTCCTCCCTGCACGCAAACTGCCGAGCACGTTGCGGTTGTTGCCGGTACACCGCAGCACCATGCCGCCAAGTACCACCAGACGACACAACTTGAAGTCTCTGGAAGATCTGTCATGCGTAGCACCCGCCGAACATGTATGCGCTACCGTAGCACCTGTCGGCCAGGTATGACTTGACATCTCCACCGAAGCTCCATGCAAGACGAAGCCGCTCCACCTCATGCCTCTGTCTTCTCGCTCCACAAACGATGCTCCCAAGAGAGAAATGACACCGCAATGCCGCCATCGTCTGATCTGGAAGACCAGATCCTAGGGTTTCCCTCGGAACAACATAAGTGGGTTGACAGTAGTTACACGATGATGCCTTCATCAAGGTAACAGCGCAAAACGCCACCATTGCTTGCCGTTGGCTCGGTTTTCATCGACAACTATGTCTCCCCGACTCGCAACCGGGAATAGATGACGGATCTCGAGATCCGACCACCCAGCCTCCGAAGGAGATGACCCCCACCGCCAAGTCCAGGGTCGCCCCCCAGGGCGTCCGCGCGATGCAGATCAAGGCCAGGAGCGCCAACGTGATCCGAAGCCGAACCAGATGTTGAGCGGCTTCAACATGGTCGTCGTCGCCACCAGCCACTGCGGCTATAGACTCGCCACCACATTCCAGCCGTCGTTGTCCGCCATCATCACCGAGGAGATCAAGATCGGGACTGTTGCAATGATCTTGAGCATCGGATGCGCGAGAAGAAGGTCGCTGCTGCTGAGCCGCTCGGGCTTTGCCCTGGCGTCGACGTCGGCGGCGGCGGAAAGGAAAGTGGTGGCGGGGGGCGGAAGGAGGGAGGCGGGGACGCCCTGGTCATTTTTATATATAGAGAAAACTACTAGTAATAATATACAGTGAAAAAAGATTTACATTGGAGAAAAGGGTGTGACTAGATCTAAGTCGACTGAGATTTAATCAAGTATCAGTTAAGTGACATAACATGCAAGAGAAAAAGGAAAAATAATTTTTTTTGGCATGGATCTCAATGTAAGATCTCACGGATATAAGAGCTGAAGTCTCAGTCGATCTTAGCAAAAGTGCAAAACCGTAAAAAATATCAGGCGACTTAAAAATAGTCGCTCCTTTATAGACACCGACAAGTTCACCTAGACGCACATATCTTGGCAACGAAGCAACTAAACCAACCAGAAAACCAAAGACAAATGAACAGTCTGAGAACACGAAGAAGCTAGAGATGATACGTGCATGGCGAACAGCTTAGTCGACCGGATCACTACTGCACCTCCACGTCGCACCTATCAGACGTCGTCGGTGACTGCCCACAGCACAGGCAGCAAGTGGGGCGCTTGCTCCTCGCCGCTGTCTTCCTGCGTTCCTCCGCCTCCTCGTCCGGCAGCGATCTCGTCACCACACCCGCCGGCACCGGGAACCACTTCCGCTTCGCCAGATTACGCATGCACTTTATCTTCTTCAGGACGAAGGCGCATATCTCCCCCATAGCCCTGCAAGAACATTGCATACGTTTATTGTGTGTGTATATGAGGATTGTTCGAAGCTAGCATCGTATACGTACTCTCCGATGTAGACGACGCAGATGAAGGAGACGCAGGTGATGACGACGATGTAGACGCAGGAGGTGGCGTAGCGCGTGGTGCGGCGATGTAGGCGCCGACGAGGCTGGCGAGGTCGACGAAGGTGGTGAGCATGAGCACCACCACCTTGGCCTCCCCGTGGTAGAACCGCTCGCTCATGAGCAGCACCATGATCACCAGCGACGTCACGAACGCCGTCGCGTTGAAGTAGTAGAAGATGACGTACCGAACCCAGTGCTCGTCGCGCAGCACCGGGTTGCCGTGCCCGCCGGGGCCCTCCTTGGTGTCCTGCCAGAACCCGCCGGGCGGGTTCAGGCCGGCCTGGTAGGTCACCAACGCCGCCACGGTCGCCAGCACCATCAGCCACCCGCGCATCTCCCTGAACCACTTCTTCCGCTCGTCCTCCTTGGCCTCCCCCTGCCCCTGGAGGACGAGGAAGCCCTGGAACGCCGTGCGCATCGTCTCTGTCGACGCGGCGGCGCCACCCGGCTGGTGGAAAGGCGTGATGAGCACGGGGATGCCATGCAGACCGTGACCGGTGGCTGTTGGCACGGTGTCGCCGGGAGCCGCGTCCATGACGGACCGTGTCTCGGACATCTTGGTATGGGGTGCCGGGTTCAGGGCGCGCGCTTGTACAAGAGAAATGTCGAAGTATATGCAGTGCATGTATACTTGCTCTTGACGTCCGTGTCATGTGGACCATGTGACTGTGTGAGCATCGTCTCCTACACAAGCAAGCAAGGACGAAGAATGTCTTCTATGTTTAGCAAGGAACAACTGACCGGTGCTCAGATGCGTGCTCGTACATGGACAAGAAAGGAACAAAGAGACGCCAGCAGTCCACCAGGTCCGGGAATAACAGGATTTTTCTTGAGAAACACTTGTAATTTTATTCGTACTAATAACAAAATTATAAGTACACTTATTTGAATTTAATAAAAAAGTAACTCCCATGACTAAGAATTACAATGAAATTTCTTGGGAACACCTTTTTTGTTGTATCAATCTCTACTAAGATTTCGGTAAAGAGGCTGTAATTGGACTGTAGCAACGATGTTGTTACTTTTTCACCTGCACCAACATTATCAACAATGGTTTTTGAAAGCTCTTAGTCGTCATGCAAAAAAAAGAGAAGCCTTGATCGATGAACGTACTTGGGCCGATGATCATCCCCTAGAAGTGCAGGCCGTCAAATCACAATATCTTCATCATGGTGTCGATGAAAGATTTCAACCCCACAAAGAATCAAACCAACAAATAAAGTTTGACACACCAATATAAACTCATCAGATCTGAGTAACAAGATATGTGAGGACATGAACTCTCTAAACTCATGTCACCGCCAAAACAACGAGAGTAAATTTATTCCCACAAAATGACAAAGAACATAGAACTCTTGAAAATGCGAGTCCCTCCACCTCCCAGCACCAAGATGACAGCCACAGACGAGGGGATCAAAAATTTCCTTGCGGCAACTGCAGCGCCCTTAACAGAATTAATTTAATAGAATTTGCCAGTCCACGGCGGCTGAATTTTTTCAGTTTAAATCTGGGTCAATTAGAGTAACTGGCGCTCACGCCAGATCACTGTATGGGCCGGCCAGGTGTGTTTTCTTTAAATTGGTTGACTGATGGGCCTGCGACCGTTGACCTCGGAGAGTTAGTCATTGACTTTTAAAAAAGAAAAAATTCACAATTTTTTAAAATGTCAGTAAATTTGAAAAAAGTACATGAAATTTGAATAAAATTAAAGTTCATTTTTTTCTGAAAAAGTTCATAATTGTTTTTTAAAAAATCAGAATTTTAGAAAAGTTCACAGATTTGGAAAAAGTTCAAGACCTGGAAAATTGTAATTTTGAAAAAGTTCGCAAAAATGAAAAAAATCACGAATTTGGAAAAGAGAAGTTTACAAAAGATTTGAAAAAGTTTCACAAAATTGGCAAAAGTTCATGAATTTGAGAAAAAGTTCACGGATTTGAAAAAATTCACAAAAAATAGAAAAAGTTTTCAAATTTGAAAATAAGTTCACGAAATTGGAGAAGTTCACGAATTTTATAAACATAAAAAAGAAAACGAAAAATAAAAAAGAAATAGGAAAAAGAAAAAGAAAAAGAAAAAGAAAAATAAGAAAATCTGGTGGAAAAAAATGCAGCGGCCGGCCCATCTAGATACCTAGAGGGGGTGCGCGCCGGTTAGCAAAATACACTCTAACTGGCGCTTACGGCTCCAAATAGGAGTTGGGAGTTTTAACTCCAGCCCCCTCCTCTGTTGCGCTGGCGGCAAGCGCTATTGGTGGTGGGGAGGTTCTCTGCCGCTGGCGTCCCAACTGTCGTGCCACTGTAGTAAGCCAGGGCGGTGACCCACCGAGCATGACTTTGGTCGTCAAGTGGACGGCGAGCAGTGAGACGGTTGGTGTATGTCGGATGGTGTGGTGGTTGTCAGATGGTTAAACCAAATCACATAGACAAAGAAAGTACCTTGCGCTGATACCAATTATAGGTTCAAAGTATACGATTAGAGGGGGTGTCTATGTGATTTGGTTTAACCATCTGACAACCACCACACCATCCAACAATTGGTTTGAATTTTGTTGTGTTTGAATTTTGGATAAGTCTTCACAGAAGTGACAGAGATGACAGAGTGAAGAATTCTTCAAAACACAACAATGTACTCCAAGTAAATGTTTTCGAGGAATTGTAACTCGTAACCTTGGTGGAGACAGAGTGATTTGTTTACCCAAATCCAAACCATCATAAATCCAAAATTCATCTCTAATGGCGCATTATTCTCCTTGAGCTAAGTTTCTCAGAACTCGTCCAATCACTTATGATAGATCTTGCAGTGATTACCGAACTGGTGCAAACATGTTCTTCGACAACCTCAGGCCAGACCAAGTCGGGCTTGCCATGCGAGTCATGCCCAGGCTCGGGCTTCAATCTTCCAGCATTTCAGCTCAGGTTTCGGAGCTGGGCTTACATGTGTTCACTCTTCTAAAAAACAGCATTCGCGCGAGGCTTTCGGGCTCAAGCTTGAGAAAAGGGGCATTTTCTTTCAGGCTTCAGGCCGGTCTCAGGCTTAGCCTGGGGGTCAGGCCTTTTCAAGCCGAGCCCAAAACCTGGCCCGGCCCTGCATATGATCAGATTTATCCAGATCCTCTGACATACGAAGCGAAATCAGGGGGAGCTACAGTTCGATCTGCCTTCGGTACATGCGCACGAAAAGCAACTGCACAGTATTTTGTCTGCAGTAATTTCCCACGGCCACACCAGTCGACCAGCATACAACACAAGGAAAACAACGTAAAAACAGTCACTTTATTCAGCCAAACTGCGTGGTACGACCTGCCTCTCACGATGACTTCACTCAACCGACCTGCAACATGTCAGCCACCAGACTCCCGGCGCGGTGGAGCGCCCGTACCCGTCTAGTTTTCTTGAAGGCGTACAATTTACATAGCTCCCAGTCGGGGCTAAGATCAAAGCTTCTTCACAGTTTCTTCCATAGCACGTTCGTAGTATCTCATTCTCTGTGTAGCTTCCACTGCACCGTCAAAGTCCCTCTTGTCGAACGCTTCCTGGAAGGCTTTGGACCAGGTTTCGAGCTTCCTCTTCATCTGGGAAAGGTTACATATAATGTTAGCCAATTATGCTCCCCGATAGGCGATAATGGCATTGTGTAATAATGTACAGAAGAACCTGAGATTGGATCTTCTTCAGAGTTTCAGAATCACCGGCTTCACTAACAGCTTCACGTATCTCCATCATCTGCAAGTTAAATGAAAGTATAGTTTTCTTCAGAGTGATCATTGCCGAGATATATTTTCTTGGTAAAATAATTAATTCTTCTGGCAGCTATTGGAAGTAAACTATATGAAAGCAGAATTTGATGATTTTTGTTGACTGCATGCAAAAGCGTAAAGGGGGAGATTGTTTTACCTCCATAAGAAGTTCTGGATCATTGATAGTCTTCTCCTCATCAACGTGTATCCCCTCAAGTTGCAGCTGCCAAATGGTTTGGTATGGTTGAAAAGCGTTTTGGTGGTAAGATGTAATTTCCTACTTATGTAAGTCAACGGAAGAAAAACTCAATATAACCATAACAGATGCTGGGATGGCCCAACCAACCGTGCATCATTACGTCAAGCTTTTATGGTTGAACACTTCTGCATCAGTTGAACTTAAGAACACCACTGGAGCAACTTACCAAGTACAATGCCCTTGGTAAAGGTTTGCTCAGTGTGCGATATGCCTCAATGACAAGTGCTGACTGCCCGGCCGCAAAATCTCTCTCTTTCTGCATGAGACACAAGCCATATCAGAAGAGGTTTGGAGGCTCAAACTAAAATGGGAATATCCAACTTTTGCTAAGGATGTCAGTCTCCACCTCTGATTTAGAATGAACAAGGTCAGGATGTAACTTCTTCTGCCAGTCTTTGTACTTTCCTTCTAAGTTGGTATCCTTTACGTCGTATCCTCTGTCCCTACAGAAACCAGTTAAAATTTCAACCACTGTTCTATATGTTTAAGCCGTAGGGTGTTACTATACTAGAATGAACAAGGTTTGCAATGTTAGGATCTTTCAAGAAATCAGTTTAATGGAGATGAATCGATGATATGATTACTAAGACGTGAGCAAGTGATGTTTAAGATGAAGCAAATGGTACAATATTGTAGCATTACAGGAACTGAAAAGTGCATGGAGCGGCTGAAGATGTTTGAAAATCCGATCCTCAAAGTCGATTTTCCAAGGACAAGCAATCACACACGAGGCACGGCATCGAGATTTGTTAACAAGGTTCACCGAACTCGGCTACAACCCCGGGGCATGACTACAGGCGCTCCTCCCCGCTGACACCGCTCCAATACCGAACACCGGACCACCCGGGCACCGACATGCCATCGGATCCGCCGTGCACCTGTGCTATTATTTTGGCATTGGTTATAGGAGGCCTAGGGTACAAGTGTCCTTGAACACGACTCCATACCCTATCTATACACCATACAAATCCAAGTCCAAACTTAACCTGACTTGTAAAAATATTCGACACAATTCCAACAGAAGATATGCATCCAGTTATCATAGGTAGAAAGTTGTGCCACACAAAAGTTCATTCATCAACCAGTCCCATGCCTTATTATTTTGTTTGCTGATATATGGCGAACACGAAAGTTCGAAAGAGTACCAGCCACATCTCCAGTATATTAACATCATAATGCAGCAAATTCAGGTGTGCTCATAAATTATATTTGTTATAAGTACGGTACACCAGATGCAGTATTTCTCACAAGAAAATTAATAAAGTTGTTTCAAAACTAGAATAACAGCAAATTCAGCAAAAGACACAGCAGAAAGGCAAATATGGTCTGATTGCCCACAAACACGCAACAAAAAATGGAAGGTTCGGGAAGGTTGCTACTCACAGGCCAAATATTTGGAAGTAGTCGACCGCAGGATCAACGGGCTGCACACTCCTGCAGGACCCGCAGGAGAGGAATGCCCCCTTGGCGCCACAACTCCAGCACTCGCCGCCAATGCCGCCATCACCTCCTGCCTGGTTCGATAGGCTTCGAGAGGGAGGAACTCCGGTGGAATCCCGAAAGGTTCCAAGATTGTGGTGGAAAGAGGATGAAGCGAAGGCGGAGGTAGAGCAGGTGGCTGTGGGAGCAGGAGGCTGTGGGGGTCGTCGGATGCGGCGGCCGGCGATTCCGGTGAGGTGGAGGCAGATCGGTCCGGCTCGGCGCCACATGGTCTTTGGCTGGTGGACCACTCGGTGGGCGAAGGCACGAGGAAGCCTCAGAAACAAGGGGTCCAAGTGAGTATAGCGGCGCAGTGGTTCGTTGTTGGCGGAGAGAACCTGGGGGAGTTACCAAGCATGGGAAAAATATATACTTGTAAGACACAATAACATGCATGGTATACAACAGGACAGCAGTACTTTTTTGCACAAAGTTTGGACCAAGAATGACCTTCAACCTGGGAGAAGAACACCACTACAACCAGCAGTACACCACCACAATCTCAGACAGAACAGCAGGTCAACCTGAAAAAATAAGCAGGTTCACTTGATTATTTGTTGCCTAAGCATGAAACGGCAAGTCACAATGCTTTATATAAAATTGTATATGAAGCAACTAAACTGATAGTTTCACAAACCCAATATGCATTGTAAACAACTGAACATTACATACTGTCATGCTGCTGACATTACTATGTTATACTACTTCATACCCATCTGAATAAAGCTTCTGTAATATATCCAATAACTATGCATCTAACATTAGTTCATACGCACCTGAATACAGCTTCTGTTACACATCCAACAACTATGCATCTAACAATAGTTCACACGCACCTGAATACAGGTTATGTCACATCCAACGAATATGCATCTAATATTAGTTAATCAACTGTAAACATCCACGTACTGGGCCACTCCAATCTAACGTGCATACACCTCCTATCCGACGGCAGGACACTAGTCGGATGTGATGATCACATGGATCAGTAGTCCGTTGGCTAGTGCTTCCACTGGCTGATCTAGGATTTCAAAACAGGGTGGTCCACCTAAAAAAGTTGACAGGAAATATGACATGCCAACATTCTAATTAATTTAGCAATAGCAATAAGAATAGATCAATATGGTCTTACAGGCATACTAAAATTCTCAATTTTGCATGAGAAGCCTACGCAATACATACCTTGAGAAGTTCAAAGAAGACTATGTGGCATTATTAATTTGTTAGAGTGGCATTGTAGAGTAACTTGTTAGAGTGGCAAACAATCAGACAAATCATTATTATGTCACTGATCAGGTGTTCATGTACTGGATAGCAAAATTATGTGTATGTGTTCACAGGACTGTGTGTTCATGTAAACTGGATAGCAAATCTGATTGTTCAGTTGACGCAATAGACTTGACTCTTCCACCTGATCGATGCAATAGACAGCAAAGAGCAAACCCTAAATCAGAAATTGGGGAACGGGAAGTGGCGCAGTGGAAAACTTGCCTCAAGTCCTCAAGTCGGGCTAAAGGCTAGCCACTGGGCAGGGTTGCTGGCTTGCAGCCGGCCGAGTGCCGGAATCGGCGGACAGCGGACTGGGCGGCAGGCGCCGGTTTGCAGGGGCGCCAAGGGGGCGCGGTAGCGCCGACCGCCGAACTCCGGGAAGGGGGGCCTCCTTGGCGTCTAGCGACGGCGAGGCAGGCAGCGACGGGCGATGGCGTCCGGCGAGGTAAGCGGCGAGCCGGCGAGATCAGGAGCCGAGCGGCCGTGGTAGAGGGCGAGTAGGGGCTCGGTGCGTCTGTCCCAGTTTTTTTTGTCTGTCCCAGTGTGCCTGCGTGCGTTGTTTGTTGGGCTAGCTTTTTTTTTTTTTGAGAATGTTTGTTGGGCTAGCTGGCTGAGATGGGTCGGGACGAGTAAGCCATTGTTTGTTGGGCCTTGTTTTCTTTTCTGGTCTATATGTAATTTTCTATGGTATAGGCCGGTTTAAAATTCCAGGGTGGGCCACGACTCACGAAATCACTAATTGAGGAGCACTTCTTTTAAAGATCACTTCCACCCTCTTTTTTCTATGTCATGTTTCAGACTCCCTAGGGGACTATGCGAAAGTGTGACTACACTTATAAGACAATTTTGGTGGGGATCCAAAAGAGGGAAGAGGAAGCCTGCTTGAGTATCTTGGGATGTGATGACAAAACCAAAGAACCTAAGTGGTCCGGGTTTTAAAGATTTGGAAGTTTTTAATCTGGCTCTTCTCTCACGACAAGCTTGGAGGTCTCTGAATGAACCTAATTCCTTGAGTTCTCGTATCCTCAAGGCGGCGTATTATCAAAATAGCTCTATCTTCGAGGCAAAACTGGGATCAAACCCTTCTCAGATTTGGAGGGCAATTGTCGATGGTAGAGACATAATGAAACATGGCGCTATCATGAGAATTGGAGATGGAAAGTCGACCCGCATCTGGCAGCATAACTGGACCCCGAGGGCTGGCATGATGAGACCGATTTCGTCGCTGGTTCAGGACCCTCCACAAGTAGTGGCTGATTTAATTGATCCCTCATTAGCATCTTGGAGAGAGGATTTGATCAGACAAGTGTTTGTTCCTATGGATGCCGAGGCTATCTTGAGAATACCCCTTTGTAACAGGCACGTACATGACTTTTGGGTGTGGTCTGAGGACCCTAAAGGCCACTTTTCTGTCCGAACAGCATACGACATGATCTATCGTATTAAGACTGGAAGAGAAGCCTGGTTAGAAGAGGACGAACATACATCTAATCTGGAGGCTTGCCATCGAAGTTGAAGCCTATGGAAGTTGGTCGGCCCTATGGAAGTTGAAGCTGCCATCGAAGTTGAAAGTTTTCACCTGGAGGCTTGCCCAGCACTCACTACCCACAGGAGATCTACTCCAGCATAGAAACATGTCGACAACGGATGTCTGGAATATGTGGGGTGCAGGACAGTTGGCGTCATTCTTTACTGGATTGCGCATTATCCAGAAGTACCTGGGCATTGACTAAGGAGGAGATCGTGCAACACATGGCCATGAATCGAAATGATAATGCAAAGGAGTGGTTATTCTCCATGTTCAAATCACTGCCTAATGATGAGCTCATCACCATGATTGTCACTCTCTGGGCAATCTGGTCTGCACGTCGGAAAGTTATACATGAAGGAATTTTCCAGACCCCATTCGTAACACACTGTTTCATCTTGAGTTTTTTTGGTGGAGCTGCAGTTTCTGGTGAAGCCGGAGAGAGGAGAGAAGAGTGCACCGGCTCCTAGACCAACGGAGTGGATCCCTCCTGTCATGGTTCTAAGCCTGACAGTAGAAAGGGGGGTAGGTATGGAGAGGCAAGATCTTAGCTATGGCGAAGATGTACACACGATGTTTACGAGTTTAGGCCCTTCTCGGAGGAAGTAATAGCCCTACGTCTCGGTGCCCGGAGGCGGTCGATTGGATTATGTGTGTTGAATTACAGAGTGTGCGAACCCTTGTGCCAGAGGAGGGGGTGGCTTATATAGAGTGCGCCAGGACCCCAGCCCCACTCCATTACAAGGGAACTAATGTACATAAAGTAGGGGCATTACTGGTAACGCCAGCATTTAGTACTCTTAATGCTCATGAAGGCTAAGGAGTAAATATCTGACCGTTGTGTGCTCTTCTGGCTTCTAGTCTTCGATATGGTCGAGTGATCTTCCTTGTGGTCGAGTGACGATAGGTAATGATCGTCGAGTGGTGCGTACGTCGAGTGGATTGCACTCGACGTACGAGACTGGTGCTCTTCTGTTGACTCTTGGTCTTTCCATCTTCCAGGGTAGTGACCTTGGGTAGGACGTACAGGTCGAGCCTATGACCCTACCCCGGGTCTGTATCCTCGTCAGTAGCCCCCGAATGGATTAAGGTGTGAGAGGAAAGTAAGGCAGCGTTGGACCCGTCCTGTGCTTCGTGTCTCCGTGAGTGTTTCCTGTTAGACTGAACGCATGCGTTGATACTTCGGAGTCGACTCAATTGCCTTGATCCATTCAGGAAGTCGTCGACCGAACTGGTGGCCTCATGCGTCGAGTGTAGTGTGGGAGCGTGAGATCTCAGGCGAGATTGTTTGTGGGGAATCCCGGATTCTGCGGGATATGAAATTTCGGAGGCGCGCGCGGGTAGGAGGGCACCAAAAAAAGGGGAACCCGGACGGGCCGAGACGCCTCGATTATCATGCTGCCTTTTTCGCCACGTTTGCTGCGTGCAACTGTAGCAGGATTTGACAGGATTGCCCGGCCCCATGTGTCAGTCACTCGGAAGTGAGCCTTTATAAGGCGACGGGGCCGGGGTGCTTGCACTGTGCACGCCCGCCTCTTCTTCTCCTTTCTATGCTCCTCCGCCGAACCAAGCGCTTCTGCCTCCGACGTCGCCGCTTTCCCACCATGGTGAAGGACAAGACGGCGGCACTAGAGCGCGCCAACAAGGCGACGGGGGCGGCGAAGGGCAAGAAAACGAGCCGCGGATCGTCATCGCGCTCGGGGTTGCCGCCAGGCTGGATCCAAGGCGATTGGATCCGGTCTTCGATCCGGCAGGAGGATCTGACCGAGCTGGAGGAGACCGGGCTGATTGCAGAGGGAGCGGCAAGGCTGCCGGAGGGAGAGACGGAGCCGCAACCTCAACCGGGTGAGTGTGTCTTGCTCGCCACCCATGTCGACCGGGGCTTCTCGCTTCCTCTGCATCCTTTCTTCCGAGGGTTTTTGAACTTTTTCAGGGCACAGCTCTATCACTTTTCCCCCAACACCATCACGTATCTAGCCGCGTTCGTGTCGATGTGCAAGAACTTCTTAGGGTGTCGACCGCACTGGGGTCTCTTCAAACACATCTTCACCATTCGTTCCCAGTCGGTTAAGAAGGCGAAGTCGAGCGACTCGAAAACCCACGTTATCCAAATGTGCGGGGGTTTAGGTATCCAAAAGAGGAACAGGAGTGCTTTCCCCGCTATGATCCTCCCTGAATCCGTCAGGGGCTGGCAATCGACCTGGTTCTACTGCCAGGACGTGGCGACTGTGGGCCAGTCGACCGGTCTTCCTCCTTTTTCATTCGACCGGGTCCAGACTCCTGCCCCGCTGAAGGTTACTGCTGCTGAGACCATGGAGACGAGGATGCTAGTGGACCGAGTGGTCCAGCTCATCAATGATGGCGTCACTGGAATGGACTTGCTGGAGGTGTTCCTTGCTCGGCGTATCCAGCCTCTCCAGTCCCGTGACCACCCGATGTGGTTGTACTCTGGACCGGGCGACTCCACTCGGGTCCATCCAGAAGAAGTGCCGCTCGACACCGTGGCCTTGTGGTTGAAGGGTATCACGGGCAATCAAGATAACCCTAGAGGATCTAGACGAGTCACCCCTTTCGAAAGTGACAACCCACCCGACAAGGTACCTTCTCCGTTCCGACTGTTTTCCGCTTGCATTCCGACTGTGTTTGGTGTTGGCTGACTCTTGTTTTGGCCAACTTGCTTTGCAGGTATTCACAGAGATGTACTCAATGCCCAACGGCGAACAGGCTTTGGCTCAGGACCAGGAGGGGGAGGACAGCGCGGAAGAGAGTGGCGAATGGGAGTCCCTGGGAGAGGAGGAGGAGGAGGAGAGCAAGGAGTCGGACGAGGAGGAAGAGGTCGACTCGCCGCCGCGCTCTGAGCGTCGATCCAAGCAGCAACACGATCCATCCGGTGGTCGAGTGAAGAGTGTGGCTCCGAGCGCCACCACCCAAAAGCGCACTCGGACGTCGACTCCGGAGCCGACGGAGAAGGTGGCTAAGCAGCCTAAAGTCGCCCCTTCCAAGACCCGCAAGACGCTGCCGCGCATCAAGATGGACATCCCCATTGCCTCAATGTGGGTATCTTGTTTGCGTTTCTGTAAGTCGACTGAAGGTTTTCCCGATCCGACTGACTAGTTCTTGTGTCTTTTCAGCCCCACCTCCGCTGCCACTGACATGGACATTGACAAGGCACCAGAAGACGAAGAGGCCACCTCACGGGTTGGTAAGTTCATTCAACTCAGTCCTGTTCAACTGAGTGGGTGGTCGATTGACTGAAAATTTGGTGCTTCTCTTCTTATGTAGCTCCGCAAGATATCGTTGTGCTTCCTGATGACGAGGAGGAAGAAGAAGCCCCACAAGAGAGGAAGAAGAAGAGTGGAGGTTCGAGCAGAAGGAGACTTGAAGTCCAAATCCCTCAGTCAATGCCGGCACACGAGGTGACAGCTCGGACTAACGTCACATTTGCCAACCCATTGACGACTGATCATCCATTGGGGTCGACTGCACAGATGCCTGCTGTACCGGTGAAACTCCATTCGTCTGACCCGATCGCTACTTTGACCCCTCTGGAGCCATCCCTTTTTGCTACATATCAAACTCCGGACGATTCGCCAAGTGCCGCTAGGGAAGCTCTTCGCCAGGCAAATCTTGTCATGGAGCAGGTGAAGGTGATGCATGAGACTAGTCATATAGCCTATAATGCCAGCACTACCCTTCAGACCAATGTTCAGGTTAGTAAACTTCCGACTGAACTTTTGAACGTTGCCTTATATCTGATCACCCACTGGGTGTTCCTTCATTTAGAACCCAAGAAATCTCTGATGTTGCACTTTCCGAATCAGTGGGGGCACGTCGAGTGCACCCACTGGGTGTAGTCCCCGAGACCACGGTCGGCTGCTGGCAGTCGACTGAGGTCTAATGAGTGTTGGTCATTCTGCCTCTGCTTTTTTTTACTGAGTATTGATCTGATCCAGTGGGGGCACGCTGAGTGCACCCACTGGGTGTAGTCCCCGAGACTACTGTTGAATATTTTATTCGGCAGTAGTCTTAGAGTAAACCTTCTCTTTCGCTGTTGTTTGTATGTGTCGACTGATATGTCTGTCTTCCTGTCTGCAGAGGTCTTGTGATCTTGGAGCTCGGCTCACCGAATTAAAGAAGAAGCATATCGGTGTGGAACTTGATCTCGAACTTGCGAAGAAGAACCTGAAGAAAGCTCAAGAAGAAACAACCATCATGGGAGGTAATCACTCGGCCATTTTGTCTGCTTTGTAGCTTTACACTTGGCACTGGCTTTTCTTTCAGTCTCTTTGAACTGTGTGAATTCGCATAAGCAGATGTGCGTAGTGAAAATCGCAAACTCTAGTCTCGTCTGAAGAGTGTTGTTTCTTTAGAGAGGATGAAGGAAGCTCTGGAGCAGAAGGATCTGGACCTTGCAGCTGCTCAAAAGGAAGCGCGCGAGAAGATGAAGCTTGCGGACGAGAAGCTGGCTTCAGTCGGCAAGCTGGAGGATGAGAACGCGACGTTGAAGACGGCTGTCTCGGACGCTAATCGTGAAGTTGAGCAGCTGCGGAAGGACAAGGAGAACTTGACCGCTGAAGTCGAAGGCCTCAGGACCAAGACTGGCAGGCTAGAGTCTCATTTAGAGCAACTTGCGGCAAAGCTTGTCCTGAAGCTTGAGGGTACGTCTGCCTCGTTAAATAACTGTCACCGACTGAGATTTACAACACTGTCGACTCATTGTTCGTTGTGATGAAACAGAATTCTGTTAGGACTTCGAGGACAAAACTGGACGGGTCGAGACAGGTATCGACCCTATCAACTGCCCCATGAAGGATGAAGCCATGATGAACTTGCTCCGACTGGAATCGCGCTTGGATGATGCAGTTGACTATCTGGCTCGGCTGAAGGCGGTGATGACCCGAGTGGATGCTGAGCTCTGGCCTCAGGAGGAACTGTCACAAGACCTCAAGTCCTTGATGGCTTGGCTAAACCAGATTCCAAGTCGAGTGCAAGAGTGGAAGAAATCCTCTGCCCACTGTGGTGCTGATGTCGCTTTGTCTCTGGTCCGAGTGCACTACAAGGAAGCTAAAGAAGACAAGTTGGTAGCTCTCAAAGTGGCCAACACTAAGAAGCACTCCTTCTAGGATTTCATGGACACTTTCCTCGAGGCAGCCACTCGCATCGCCGACAGCATCGACCTTGACAGCTTCTGCGACCCAGCCAGTCCTTCTCCCGCCGAGTGATTAAAAAACATTATGCCTCACTTTTATTTGCCTCGGATTTCCGAGTGAATTTGTAACCGTTAAAACTCCTTCGGGCCTGATGCCCGAGCACTTTATTCTGCAGTCAAGAAACTTTGGATTTATCATCTCATATATCGCGTATGTCTTCGAAAGAAATTCGTTTTTCTCTCGAATTGTTGTCTGTTTGCTTGGTGCAGCTTCTGGAGAAGAATGGCCAGTCGACCGATCGGGCGACCCTTGAGCAACATTGATCATCTCATCAGTAAGGCATTCAGCAATGGTCTTGACATTCCAGTCGACCGATCGGGCGATCCTTGAGTAGCATTGATCAGCTCACCAGCAAGGCACTCAACAATGGTCTTGACGTTCCAGTCGATCGATCGGGTGATCCTTGAGTAGCATTGATCAGCTCGTCAGCAAGGCACTCAACAATGGTCTCGTTGTTCCAGTCGACCGGTTGGGTGATCCTTGAGTAGCATTGATCAGCTCATCAGCAAGGTAATCAGCTTCTGGAGAAGGACGGCCAGTCGCCTGATCGAGCAACCTTTGAATAGCATCGATCAGCTCATCAGCAAGGCACTCAGCAATGGTCTTGACGTCACAGTCGACCGGTTGGGTAAGGTTTTCGAACCTTAGGCAAGTACGAGACTGCGGCTTAGCCTCCCGAGTGAGAGGATTGCTCTTTACTCGGTGAGATTTTTCGAACTTAGGCGAGTATGAGACTGTAGCTAAGCCCCCGAGTGGGAGGATCGCTCTCCACTTGGTGGGATTTTTAAAACTTAGGTGAGTACGAAACTGCAGCTAAGCCCCCGAGTGAGAGGATTGCTCTTCACTCGGTAGGATTTTTTCGAACTTAGGCAAGTACGAGACTGCAGCTAAGCCCCCGAGTGGGAGGATCGCTGTCCACTTGGTGGGATTTTTAAAACTTAGGCGAGTACGAAACTGCAGCTAAGCCCCCGAGCGGGAGGATCGCTCTCCACTTGGTGGGATTTTTAAAACTTAGGCGAGTACGAAACTGCAGCTAAGCCCCCGAGTGAGAGGATTGCTCTTCACTCGGTAGGATTTTTTTGAACTTAGGCGAGTACGAGACTGCAGCTAAGCCCCCGAGTGGGAGGATCGCTCTCCACTTGGTGGGATTTTTAAAACTTAGGCGAGTACGAAACTGCAGCCAAGCCCCCGAGTGGGAGGATCGCTCTCCACTTGGTGGGATTTTTATCACTTAGGCGAGCACTGGGCTGCAGCTAAGCCCCCGAGTGAGAGGAAGACTCATCACTCGGTAGGATTTTTATCACTTAGGCGAGCACTGGGCTGCATCTAAGCCCCCGAGTGAGAGGCAGACTCATCACTCGGTAAGATTTTTATCACTTAGGCGAGCACTGGGCTGCAGCTAAGCCCCGAGTGAGAGGCAGACTCATCACTCGGTAGGATTTTTATCACTTAGGCGAGCACTGGGCTGCAGCTAAGCCCCCGAGTGTGAGGCAGACTCATCACTCGGTAGGATTTTTATCACTTAGGCGAGCACTGGGCTGCAGCTAAGCCTCCGAGTGAGAGGCAGACTCATCACTCGGTAGGATTTTTATCACTTAGGCGAGCACTGGGCTGCAGCTAAGCCCCCGAGTGAGAGGCAGACTCATCACTCGGTAGGATTTTTATCACTTAGGCGAGCACTGGGCTGCAGCTAAGCCCCGAGTGAGAGGCAGACTCATCACTCGGTAGGATTTTTATCACTTAGGCGAGCACTGGGCTGCAGCTAAGCCCCCGAGTGAGAGGCAGACTCATCACTCGGTAGGATTTTTATCACTTAGGCGAGCACTGGGCTGCAGCTAAGCCTCCGAGAGTCCGAGTGAGAGGCAGACTCATCACTCGGTAGGATTTTTATCACTTAGGTTCAGGCGAAATAGATTCACGGCTAAAGTAGCATACACAAAAAGAAATAAACAACAACCCACTCGGAAGGAGTAAATTATGTCTTTTGATAATTAAGCTAACATGTATCCCTTATTACATCCGATCGGTTTAACTATTTAAGAATAGAAACGGCAGAGCAGATCCACATTCCAGGCGCGTGGCTCATCTCTATTGTGTTCGACATTGAAGAGACGGTATGCTCCGTTGTGGAGCACCTTGGTGATGACGAAAGGGCCTTCCCAAGCGGGGGCGAGCTTGTGTGGCCTTTGTTGATCCACTCGGAGGACCAAGTCCCCTTCCTGGAATGCACGACCCCTTACGTTCTTGGAGTGGAATTGACGTAAGTCTTGCTGGTAAACGGTCGACCGGATCAAAGCCATCTCTCTCTCTTCCTCCAAGAGGTCGACTGCGTCTTGTCGAGCTTGCTATGCTTCTTCTTATGAGAAGAGTTTGACCCGGGGAGCGTTGTGGAGCAAATCGCTCGGCAAAACAACTTCGGCTCCGTAGACTAGAAACAATGGAGTCCGTCCAGTCGACCGATTGGGGGTTGTCCTCAGTCCCCAAAGCACCGATGGGAGCTCGTCGACCCAAGCCCCTGCCGCGTGCTTGAGGTCACGCATTAGCCAAGGCTTCAATCCTTTGAGAATCAATCCATTCGCTCGCCCATCTTGTCCATTCGACTGGGGATGTGCGACTGAAGCGTAATCTACCCTCGTGCCCTGGGAGGCGCAAAAAGCTTTGAACTCTTCAGAATCGAAGTTTGAGTCGTTGTCCGTGATGATGCTGTGCGGGACGCTGTATCTGAATATAAGTTCTCTGATGAAACTCACGGCTGTGCTCGCTTCGAGGCTCTTAATGGGCTTGGCTTCGATCCATTTGGTGAACTTGTCGACTGCTACCAGCACATGAGTAAATCCACTCCTGCCTGTCCTCAGAGGTCCTACCATGTCCAATCCCCAAACATCAAAGGGCCAGACGAGTGGAATAGTCTTCAGAGCTGACGCAGGTTTGTGAGACATGTTGGAATAAAACTGACAACCTTCACACTTGTCCACTATTTCCTTTGCCATCTCGTTAGCGTGCGGCCAGTAAAACCCGGCTCGGTATGCTTTGGCTATGATGGTCCGAGAAGACGCATGGTGACCACAGGTTCCCGAGTGGATATCATTAAGGATCATTCGGCCTTCTTCTGGCGTGATGCACTTCTGGCAGGCTCCAGTTACACTCTCTCTAAACAACTGTCCTCTTATCACAGTAAAGGCTTTAGACCGTCGGACGATCTGTCGAGCTTCTTCTTCATCCTCTGGGAGTTCCTTCCTAAGGATATATGCGATGTATGGTACTGTCCAGTCGGGAGTGATGACCAAAACCTCCATGACTAAGTCGACCACGGCCGGGACTTTGACTTCAGTCGGATCTGTGGCACTCTTGGGCTGCGGTGACTCTTCGGTGAAAGGATCTTCTTGAACCGAAGGTGAATGGATATGTTCCAGAAACACGTTTCGGGGAATAGCCTCTCTCTTTGAGCCTATCTTGGCCAACTCATCTGCAGCTTGATTTTTCAGTCGGGGTATATGGTGGAGCTCCAAACCTTCAAACCTCTTCTCCAGCTTTCTCACTGCATTGCAATAACCGGTCATGGCTGGGCTTCTGACATCCCATTCCTTCATGACTTGGTTAACCACCAAATCAGAATCGCCGTAAACCATAAGGCGACAGACTCTGAGTGAAATGGCCATACGCAACCCGTATAGAAGTGCTTCATATTCGGCTTCGTTATTGGAGGAATCAAAATGAATCTGGAGAACGTAACTAAGCCTGTCTCCGCGGGGGGATACCAACACTACTCCAGCACCTGAACCATTCAGCATCTTGGAGCCATCAAAAAAGATAGTCCAATATTCCGAGTGAACTTGAGTTGGCAATTGCTGTTCAATCCACTTGGCCAGAAAATCTGCAATTGCTTGGGACTTGATGGCCTTCTTTGCCTCGAACCTGATATCTAAAGGGAGGAGTTCAATCGCCCATTTGGCCACTCAACCAGTTGCATCTCCGTTATTCAGAATTTTGGATAGTGGCGCATCGCTAACGACTGTAATGGAGTGGTCAGAGAAGTAATGCGCAACCTTCTTCATGGTCATGTATATTCCATAGACAAGCTTTTGATAATGCGGGTATCGTTGCTTGGATGGAGTCAAAACTTCAGAGAGATAATAGACTGGGCGTTGAACCTTGTAGGCTTTTCCTTCTTCTTCCTGCTCGACCGTGAGTACTGTACTGACAACTTGTCCAGTGGCTGCAATGTAGAGCAGTAAAGGCTCTTTGCTGATTGGCGCAGCGAGCACCGGCTGGGTGGAAAGCAGGGTTTTGAGTTCTGCAAACGCTGCTTCAGCTTCATCAGTCCACTCGAACTTATCAGACTTCTTCATCAATCGGTAAAGAGGCAAGGCCTTTTCACCGAGACGAGAAATGAATCGACTCAGAGCGGCCAAACAACCAGTCAGCTTCTGAACGTCATGCACTCGCACGGGGCGTTTCATTCGGAGGATGGTATCAACTTTCTCTGGATTGGCGTCGATCCCTCGTTCGGAAACGAGAAAACCGAGTAACTTTCCTCCTGGAACTCCGAACGTGCATTTTGACGGATTAAGCTTGATATCAAATCTTCTGAGGTTGGCAAATGTTTCTGCAAGGTCAGTCAATAGGTTGGAACCTTTGCGCGACTTGACCATAATGTCATCCATGTACGCTTCCACATTCCGACTGATCTGAGTGAGCAGGCACTTCTGAATCATTCTCATGAATGTGGCTCCAGCATTTTTCAAACCAAAAGGCATGGTGACATAGCAAAAGCACCCAAATGGGGTGATGAAGGCTGTTTTTATTTCATCGGGACCATACAGTCGGACCTGATGGTATCCGGAATATGCATCTAAGAAAGACAAGCATTCACACCCTGCAGTCGAGTCAACAATCTAATCGATGCGAGGGAGAGGAAAGTGATCTTTCGGACAGGCCCGATTGATATGCTTGAAATCAATGCACATATGAAGTGAATTATCCTTCTTAGGAACCATGACTATGTTGGCTAGCCACTCAGAGTGGTAGATTTCACGGATGAACTCTGCTGCCAACAGTCGAGCCACTTCTTCGCCGATTGCTTTCCTCTTCTGCACGGCAGACCGCCGAAGATGTTCTTTGATGGGTTTTATTTTGGGGTCGACACGCAAATGGTGCTCGGCCAGTCCTCTGGGTACACCTGGCATGTCAGAAGGTTTCCATGCAAAGATGTTCCAGTTCTCACGGAGGAACTGGACGAGCGCTTCTTCCTATTTGCTGTCGAGTGTCGTTGATATATGGGTTGGTGCGGTACTAGGATCCGTCGGGTGAATATGAATTGGCTTCGTCTCACCAGTCGATTGGAATGCAGAATCTATGGCAGGTTTCTTGGCTCTGAGCAGATCACTCGGATCCGCGTTCTTCTGATATTCTTGAAGCTCATCTGCTGCCATCTGCTCATCGGTGATCTTGGAGCCTTTCTGGAAACACTCCTCAACCTTCTATCGACTGCCAGTAACTGTGATCACGCCTTTGGGGCCAGGCATCTTCAGTTTGAGGTACACGTAACATGGTCGAGCCATAAAGCGTGCACAGGCCGGCCTACCCAAAATGGCATGATAGGCACTCTGGAAATCCATGACTTCAAATGTCAACTTTTCCTTATGGTAATGGTTTGAGTCACCGAAAACCACGTCGAGGGTGATTTGTCCGAGTGGCTCGGCCTTCTTCCCAGGAATAACACCATGAAAACTCATGTTGCTCTCGCTAAGCTTGGACATCGGAATGCCCATCCCCTTCAGAGTCTCAGCGTAGAGGATGTTCAGACCGCTGCCACCGTCCATCAGTACCTTGGTCAGACGAGTGCCTCCGACCACGGGGTCGACTACCAAAGCTTGCTTCCCAAGGGTGGCCATACGAGCAGGGTGGTCAGACTGGTCGAACGTAATGGCTGTCTGAGACCATCTCAGGTAGGTGGTCGTCGTCGTGGGAGCGACCATGTTCACCTCCCTGTTGATGACCTTCAATCGACTCTTGCTTTCAACGTCGGCGAATATCATCAGTGTGGAATTGACTTTGGGATAACCATCGTCTTCCTCTTCATATTCACCTAGGTCCGACTCCTTCTCCCTTTCAGTGGGTTGTTTCTCTCTGAACTGCTGGATTAGGAGTCGACACTGCCAGGTGGTATGCTTTGGGTAAATCAGATTACCTTCCTCATCTTTCTTTGTGTGGATGTGGCACGACAAATCCATCACGTCATTACCTTCCTTGTCCTTCACCTTCTTAGGGGCCCAGGGCCCTTTAGGTCTTCCCTTGAACTTTCCTTGATTCACTGCCGCAATCTCTCCGGGTGCTGCCGCCTCGGCCTTGCGCTTCTGCTTCCGACTAGAGTTACCTCCACCGGTATCTTGCCCGACTGGTTTGCTCTTCCCACTACGGAGTCGATCCTCTTCTTCTCCGTTAGCGTACCGGGTGGCTATTTCCATCATTCGAGCCAGAGTCATATCTCCAGTCCGATCGAATTTCAAGACCAACTCTCTGTATTTGACGCCTTCCTTGAAGGCGCACACAGCTTGATGCTCTGAAACATTCTCAACGGTGTGGTGCAGGGTGGACCATCTCTGGATGAACTCTCTCCTCATTCGGCTTCTGCACGCAGTGCTGCAACTCAGGTAATCCTCCAGGTCGCTTGCACGTGCCTTCGAAAGTCCTCACGAACACTCGGGATAGCTCTTCCCAACTGTGAATGCTGCCTGGAGCCAACTGAGTCAGCCATGCTCGGGCTGACCCTTCCAACATGAGAGGAAGATGCTTCATTGCTATCTTGTCGTTGCCGCCCCTGATCTGCACAACCACTCGGTAATCTTCAAGCCAAGTTTTAGGCTTGGATTCACCAGTGAACTTACTGACCCCAGATGCCAGCCTGAAGTTGGGAGGTATCACTGCTGCCCTGATGGCTCTGCTAAAACACTCGGGACCAGAAACATGCACTCGGCTGCCACTTGGACGGTCTCTGCCAGGGTCTTCTCTGTGTGCTCTGTTCCGGTCGACCAGGCCTTGAACGAGGATAGACCTCGCGTCGAAGCCCGGTTCCCTTGGGTCGACTGAATTCCTGCGCTCACCACTGTGACGGCGCCTATCATCATTCCGTCGAGGCACGTATGACGCACTCCTCGGAGGATGCGTGGGTCCTCGACGATGGTTGTCACGATCGAGTGGATGATCATACTGCCCACGGCCTTCATGCCACAGAGGCGATCTTGGGCTGTGAGCCGACTGAACCGTGTCCGCTGCAACGGATCTGCTATGAATCCTATTCCGCGACTGAGATACTGCTGTATTATGTTCTCCTGCTGCTCTGAGCAGGGCCCGGATCTGCATCAACCCTCTGCCAGCTTCCGACTAGGAAGGTTGGATGGACTCTGCTATTCGGGCCGCAGCTGTGAGGTTCTGAATCGGCGTGCGGTATACCTTAGGTGGAGACGAGAAAAGTTGTCGTCGATTGGATTCATGGATCCGCTCCTGGGCACGCTTGTTGAGAGCATGCTGAAGGTTATCCAGTCGAGTGCGCTCAGCCAAGTTGGCTAAGCGCGCTTCCTCCAAGGCTCAAGCCTCGGGGGTTTCTCCGGTGATGGGCATGTGAAGTGCGTCCATATTGCAACGACGAAGATCTTCTCTCTGCTGCGAGGAGAGAGGTTTGGGACGATACTCCTCTTGGACCTGTGATGGATTGCCACTAGCCTCTTCGCCGTCCTCACGGCGAAAACCAGGTGGGCTACATGGACCATCGACCATCAAGACTTCAGCCGTAGGATCGCTGCTATCGCACTCGGACGCCGTCTCCGCGGAGCCAGTCGACAGATCGAACAGGCCATGGAGAGTTTCGTCGGGCTCGATTGCCGCGACTTGATGGGTGGCCGAGCATTGATCCACTGCATGCCTCACCCACCGCTGAAGCTGCGACCGATCGGATCACTTGCGGCGACGGATAGCGGGAAGGGGGGATGCCACTGGAGCCGACTGATACTGGGTCGACGGCTGTCGAAGAAGAACGCCACGAACACACGCGTGAAAGTGCGTTGCCCCTTGGATGGGAAGCGCTTCGACATTGAGCGGAGCTTCCTGAAGCCACGCCAAGTCATCAGCGACAAAAACGAGCGTGCCGAGACGGATCTCGCGGCCCTCAACCATCTCGCCGCCGGAAACCATGATGATGATCGGAAAACAAACTTGCAAATTCACCAATAAGTCACCAAGACACCTGCCCCAAGGTGGGCGCCAACTGTCGTGGTTCTAAGCCTGACAGTAGAAAGGGGGGTAGGTATGGAGAGGCAAGATCTTAGCTATGGCGAAGATGTACACACGATGTTTACGAGTTTATGCCCTTCTCGGAGGAAGTAATAGCCCTACGTCTTGGTGCCCGGAGGCAGTCGATTGGATTATGTGTGTTGAATTACAGAGTGTGCGAACCCTTGTGCCAGAGGAGGGGGGTGGCTTATATAGAGTGCGCCAGGACCCCAGCCCCACTCCATTAGAAGGGAACTAATGTACATAAAGTAGGGGCGTTACTGGTAACGCCAACATTTAGTACTCTTAATGCTCATGAAGGCTAAGGAGTAAATATCTGGTCGCTGTGTGCTCTTCTGGCTTCTAGTCTTCGATATGGTCGAGTGATCTTCCTTATGGTCGAGTGACGATAGGTAATGATCATCGAATGGTGCATACGTCGAGTGGATTGCACTCGACGTACGAGACTGGTGCTCTTCTATTGACTCTTGGTCTTTCCATCTTCCAGGGTAGTGACCTTGGGTAGGACGTATAGGTCGAGCCTATGACCCTACCCCGGGTCTGTATCCTCGTCACCTCCTCTAGAGAAGCATATGGTGAACATTGATGCGGCGGTGGCGAGACACAGTGGTTTCGAGACAGCAGCGACAATATGCCGGGATGGCAACGGTATGTTTCAAGGGGCATCGGCGATTTTGTTCAAGAACATTGATGACCTAGAAGTTTTGGAGACCTTGGCAATACGTGAGGCCTAGCTTTCTCTGATGATCTCTATCTCCACAAAATTTCTATTGCGTCAGACTGCAAGGTGGCCGTCGAAGCGATCAAGAATGGCACGTCAGCACAATATGAAGTCGTGGTACATGAAATCATAGATCGTTCTAGAGTTTTTTCTTCTTGTATGATTAGTCACGAATATAGGACCTCGAATGTTGTAATTGCATATTTCTCCCTATGTGGTTTTGGTGATTGATGACAATGCATTTGCAGACTAATCGTGTGCATTGAGCATTTCAGATATCTCATGTCTAAGCACAAGATGATTCGGTGCCCCTCGGAGCCTAGTGAAGACGGGTTTCTCTACATTTCTTTTCGATGGATTTGAGTCGTAGGAAAGCTGTACTATTAAGAGGGGGTCCGCTTTAGAAAGGTTAGGGTGGAATCAACACGTACATGTCTGTTCCTTTGCTTCTTTGGAGCACTGCCCGTTTATCCGTGTCTTTGCAAAATGAAGGACTCCAAGTGGTATTGTGCTGTGGCATGCGGTAGTACTACTGAAGGGAGCAGTAGTACCGCAGAGGCCCACGGTAGTACTGTCCAAGGATGTGGTAGTACCGTGAGATGTGGTAGTACCGCTCCTCGGGCGTGGTAGTATCGTGGCCTCTAGCCCAGCACAGTAACACGCGCGGAAGTAGGGGCGGATGTAATTTTTTACATCTGCGCACTACGCGGTAGTACCACTCCCTGCATGCGGTAGTACCGTGTCGGATTTTTGCACAGAGCAAAACTCAGCGGAAGTCGCCACAGATATAATTTTATTAGTCCGTGCCTTCCCAGCCTAGACAAACCCTGCCTCGCGGTAGTACTACAAGGGCGCACGGTAGTACCGCTTCGGCGGTTCTACCGCTTGTTGCATCAATGCAACAGGGCCTCGTCTGGTCTCTCTCGCAGGAGCGGTAGTACCACAAGGCCTTGCAGTAGTACCGCAGGTTGGTGCGGTAGTACCGCATGTCGCGGGCTGAATAAGTGGATAATGGTTGGATTTTTCCTCTCACTATATAAGTGGGGTCTTGATACGTCCATTTTGCATCATGCTTTTATATCAATATTTATCGCATTATGGGCTGTTATTACACATTATATCTCAATACTTATGGCTATTCTATCTTATTTTACAAGGTTTACCATGAAGAGGGGGAATGCCGGCAGCTGGAATTCTGGCTGGAAAAGGAGCAAACATTGGAAACCTATTCTGCACTGCTCCAAAAATCCTGAAACTCCACGAAACTTATTTTTGGAATTTATAAGAATTATTGAGCGGAAGAAACACCTCAGGGGGCCCACACCCTGGCCAGGAGGGTGGGGGCACGCCCACCCCTACTGGGCGCCCCCCTGTCTCCTGGGCCCCCTGGTGGCCCTCCGGTGTCCATCTTCTGCTATATGAAGGCTTTTACCCTGAAAAAAAATCATAGGCAAGCTTACGGGATGAAACTCCGCCGCCACGAGGCGGAACCTTGGCGGAACCAATCTAGGGCTCCAGCGGAGCTGTTCTACCGGGGACACTTCCCTCCGGGAGGGGGAAATCATCACCATCGTCATCACCAACGATCCTCTCATCGGGAGGGGGTCAATCTCCATCAACATCTTCACCAGCACCATCTCATCTCAAAACCCTAGTTCATCTCTTGTATCCAATCTTGTATCCAAACCACAAATTGGTACCTGTGGGTTGCTAGTAGTGTTGATTACTCCTTGTAGTTGATGCTAATTGGTTTACTTGGTGGAAGATCATATGTTCAGATCCTTAATGCATATTATTACTCCTCTGATTATGAACATGAATATGCTTTGTGAGTAGTTACGTTTGTTCCTGAGGACATGGGTGAAGTCTTGCTATTAGTAGTCATGTGAATTTGGTATTCGTTCGATATTTTGATGAGATGTATGTTGTCTTTTCCTCTAGTGGTGTTATGTGAATGTCGACTACATGACACTTCACCATTTTTTGGGCCTAGAGGAAGGCATTGGGAAGTAATAAGTAGATGATGAGTTGCTAGAGTGACAGAAGCTTAAACCCTAGTTTATGCGTTGCTTCGTTAGGGGCTGATTTGGATCCATATGTTTAATGCTGTGGTTAGGTTTACCTTAATACTTCTTTTGTAGTTGCGGATGCTTGCAATAGGGGTTAATCATAAGTGGGATGCTTGTCCAAGTAAGGGTAGTACCCAAGCACCGGTCAACCCGTATATCAAATTATCAAAGTACCGAACGCGAATCATACGAGCGTGATGAAAACTAGCTTGACGATAATTCCCATGTGTCCACGGGAGCTCTTTTCTCACTATAAGAAATTGTCCAGGCTTATCCTTTGCTACAAAAAGGATTGGGCCACCTTGCTGCACTTTATTTACTTGTTACTCGTTACAATTTATCTTATCACAAAACTATCTATTACCTACAATTTCAGTGCTTGCAGAGAAAACCTTACTAAAAACCGCTTATCATTTCCTTCTACTCCTCGTTGGGTTCGACACCTTACTTATCGAAAGGACTACAATAGATCCCCTACACTTGTGGGTCATCAAGACTCTTTTCTGGTGCCCTTGCCGGGGAGTGTAGCGCTTTTAGTGAGTGGAACTTGGTAAGGAAACATTTATATAGTGTGCTGAAATTTTCTGTTACTTGTCACTATGGAAACTAATCCTTTGAGGGGCTTGTTCGGGGTATCTTCACCCCGACCAGAAGAGCAAAGAGTTGCTCCTCAACCTACTGAAATTTTTGAAAATATTTACTTTGAGATTCCTTCGGGTATGATAGAGAAACTGCTAGCTAATCCATTTGCAGGAGATGGAACATTGCATCCCAATTTACACCTTATCTTTGTGGATGAAGTTTGTGGACTATTTAAGCTTGTAGGTATTCCCGATGATGTTGTCAAAAGGAAGGTCTTCCCTTTATCTTTGAAGGGAGATGCATTGACATGGTATAGGCTATGTGATGATACAGGATCTTGGAATTATAAACGATTGAAGTTGGAATTTCACCAGAAGTTCTATCCTATGCATCTTGTTCATCATGATCGTAATTACATATATAATTTCTGGCCTCGCGAAGGAGAAAGCATCGCTCAAGCTTGGGGGAGGCTTAAGTCAATGTTATATTCATGCCCCAATCATGAGCTCTCCAGAGAAATGATTATTCAAAATTTTTATGCTCGGCTTTCTCTCAATGATCGCAACATGCTTGATACTTCCTGTGCTGGTTCTTATATGCTGAAGACTACTGAATTCAAATGGGACTTATTGGAAATAATTAAACGCAACTCTAAAGATTGGGGTTTCGATGATGGTAAGGAGTCAGGTATGACACCTAAGTTTGATTGTGTTAAATCTTTTATGGATACCGACGCTTTTCGTGGATTTAGCGCTAAATATGGACTTGACTCTGAGATAGTAGCTTCTTTCTGTGAATCTTTTGCTACTCACGTTGATCTCTCTAAGGAGAAGTGGTTTAAATATAATCCTCCCGTTGAAGTAAAAGTAGTTGCACCTATTACAGTTGAAGAAAAGACTATCACCTATAGTGATCCTATTGTTCCTACTACTTATGTTGAGAAACCTCCTTTTCCTGTTAGGATAAAGGATCATGCTAAAACTTCGACTGTTGTTCGTAAGAGTAATACTAGGACTTATACACCTCCTGAGCAAATCAAAGTTGAATCTAGTATTGCTATGGTTAAAGATCTCTTGGATGATGATTTAGATGGGCATGCTATTTATTTCTATGGTGAGACTGCTAATATTGTTAGACCAGATACTAAGATACATAGACCTGTTGTAGGCATGCCTGTTATTTCTGTTAAAATAGGAGATCATTGTTATCATGGTTTATGTGATATGGGTGCTAGTGCTAGTGCAATACCCTATGACTTATATAAAGAAATTATGCATGATATTGCACCTGATGAAATAGAGGATATTGATGTTACTATTAAGCTTGCTAATAGGGATACCATTAAACCAGTTGGGATAGTTAGAGATGTTGAAGTCTTGTGTGGGAAGGTTAAATATCCTGATGATTTTCTTGTTCTTGGTTCCCCACAAGATGACTTTTGTCCAATTATTTTTGGTAGACCCTTCTTGAATACAGTTAATGCTAAGATTGATTGTGAAAAGGATACTGTTACAATTGGCTTAGAGGGTATGTCTCATGAGTTTAATTTTGCTAAGTTTCGTAGACAACCTCGTGATAGAGAATCACCTAGTAAGGATGAGATTATTGGTCTTGCTTCTATTGCTGTGCCTCCTACTGATCCGTTAGAACAATATTTGCTTGACCATGAAAATGATATGTTTATGAAGGAAAGAAGGGAAATAGATGAAGTGTTCCTTAAACAGGAACCTATGTTGAAACACAACCTTCCCGTTGAAATTCTAGGGGATCCCCCTCCACCCAAGGGTGATCCCGTGTTTGAACTCAAACCATTACCTGATAATCTTAAGTATGCTTATCTTGATGAAAACAAAATATATCCTGTTATTATTAGTGCTAACCTTTCAGAGCAAGAAGAAGAAAGATTATTGAAAACTCTGAAGATGCACCGCGCTGCTATTGGATATACTCTGGATGATCTTAAGGGCATTAGTGCCACGTTATGCCAACACAAAATTAATTTGGAGGACGGTGCCAAACCAGTTAGAGATCCTCAACGATGACTGAATCCCAAAATGAAAGAAGTGGTAAGAAAGGAGATACTAAAGCTCCTTGAGGCAGGTATAATTTATCTCGTTGCTGATAGTGATTGGGTAAGCCCTGTCCATTGTGTTCCTAAAAAGGGAGGTATTACTGTCATTCCTAATGATAAAGATGAATTGATCCCGCAAAGAGTTATTACAGGTTATAGGATGGTAATTGATTTCCGTAAATTAAATAAAGCTACTAAGAAAGATCATTACCCTTTACCTTTTATTGATCAAATGCTAGAAATACTATCCAAACACACACATTTCTGCTTTCTAGATGGTTATTCTGGTTTCTCTCAAATACCTGTGTCAGCGGGGGAGCAATCAAAAACCACTTTTACTTGCCCTTTCGGTACTTTTGCTTATAGACATATGCCTTTTGGTTTATGTAATGCACCTGCTACCTTTCAAAGATGTATGATGGCTATATTCTCTGACTTTTGTGAAAAGATTTGTGAGGTATTCATGGATGATTTCTCCGTTTATGGATCCTCATTTGATGATTGCTTGAGCAACCTTGATCGAGTTTTGCAGAGATGTGAAGACACTAGTCTCGTCCTGAATTGGGAAAAGTGTCACTTTATGGTTAATGAAGCGCAGGATAGGAGGATGGAATATATACAAAAAAAGACAATATTTCATATTCACACGTACGATAGGAGGATGGAATATGTATGAAAAAATAGTAAGCGGAAGGCATTTCAACAAAATTAGAAGAAATGAAAGCTAGGCACCATATGAACATGCAACCAATATCACTCTATCAGGTAAAAAGTGTCTCGTCATAAGTGCCATTTCAAGAAATTAGAAGCAGTAAAGCTAGAAGACAATGCAAGATGCAACCTACATCACAATCCCAAGTTAAATGTGTCTTATGGGTAAGTGATCATTGCAGGTATAAGTTGTAAGCTACGGAGATACAATTCAACATAATCAGAAGCAATACAAACTAGACATCATACGGAAAACGCAACCACATATAACAGTTCCAAGTAAGAGCAAGCACTTGTGATGGTGGAGTAGGGGAGAGTGCTCATCATGTACACGTATGTTCTAGAAACAGGAACACGTGTCATATTCACAGGCATTATGTGTAAAGTAAGCAGATGCAATTCAAGTTAGAAGAAATACAAGCTAGACATCATACGCAACATGCAACCACATATAATAGTGCCAAGTTAGAGCAAGCACCTGTGATGGTGGAGTAGGGGAGATGTGCTCATCATCTACACAGCTACATTGACTGTCCAGCCTTGTGTTGTCTTGCGAATCTTGTTGGGAGGATGGCAGAGTAGAATCTGTAGAGACCCCCTGTTTGAGTTGCTCCGAAGGACCACCATCATCCACTGCCGGACTAATTTCCTTCAGCTGTAATGATTTTGCACTGTGAAGTCAAACCGATAAGAAAAAGGAATAAAATCCACTCTTCAGAACTCATTCATGCATGATACTGACGAACACTACTCGGATGAAAGGCAAACACATGATGTGAGGATGGAATATGTATGAAAAACAGGATGGTGTGACATATTCACACCTATGATGTGGTAACTAAGCAGAAGACATTTCAACAAATTAGAAGCACTGCAAGCTAGACACCATATAAAAGATGCAACCAATATCACTCTGCCAAGTTCAAACTGTATGGCGTTTCAACAAATTAGAAGAAGTACATGCTAGAAATCATATGCAAGACACAACCAATATCACAGTGGCGACTTAAAGGTGCCTTATCATAAGTGACTGATGCGGGATATGCAAGAACAGTAGTCTGATGTAGAAACAGGAACACATGTCATATTCACAAGCATTATGTGTAAAGTAAGCAGATGCAATTCAACAAAATTAGAAGCAATACAAGCTAGACATCATACGCAACATGCAACCACATATAATAGTGCCAAGTTAGAGCAAGCACCTGTGATGGTGGAGTAGGGGAGATGTGCTCATCATCTACACAGCTACGTTAACTGTCCAGCCTTGCGTTCTCTTGTGAATCTTGTTGGGAGGATGGCGGAGTAGAATCTGTAGAGAACCTCCGTTTCAGTTGCTCGGAAGGACCACCATCATCCAATGCCTTGCCAATTTCCTTCATCTTTATTGATTTTGCATTGTGAGGTCATACCAACAAGAAAAAGGAATATAATTCGCTCTTTAGAACTCATTCATGCATGATACTGACGAACACTACTCTGATGAAAGGAAAAGTCATGATACGAGGATGGAATATGTACGAAAAAATGGACGACTTGACATATTCACACCTATGATGTGGTAACTAAGCAGAAGGCACTTCAACAAATTAGAAACACTGCAAGACACCATATGGAAGGTGCAATCAATATCACTCTGCCAAGTTAAAACTGTCTCGTCATAGGTGGCGTTTATCAAACTAGAAGCAATAGATGCTAGAAATCATATTCAAGACGCAAACCAATATCACACTACCAACTTAAAGGTGTCCCATCATAAGTGACTGATGCAGGATACACAAGAAGAGTAGTTTCATGTAAGTGGTGTGATAGACAGATATAGTATGAACCAAAAACAGGAAAATGTGTCACATTCACTTGTATCATGTGTAAGCTAAGCCTATGCAGTTTACACTAATTAGGAGCAATACGAGCTAGACACCATATGCAGCATGCAACCAGATATCACACTTCCAAGTTAGAGAAAGCACCTTGGATGGTGGAGTAGGGGAGCGAAGACTTGGACCTTGTAATGCACTATCAGTACAAGAAGAATCGGTACAGATGCTCCATTTACATTGCTGCAGAGGACCACCATCATCGCCTTCCTTACTCTTTTCCTTCCTCTTTCTTGATTTTGCCTTGTCAAGTCAAACCCATAAGAAAAAGGAATAAAATTTGCTCTTCAGAACTCATTGATGCATGATACTGACAAACACTACTTTCATGTAAGGCAGCAGCATGATAGGAGGATGGAATATGTATGAAAAAAAGACGATGTGACATATTGACATGTATGGTGTATAAAGTGTAAACTAAGCACAAGGTGCTTGAACTTGTTAGAATCAATGCAAGCTAGAAACCATATGAAAGATGAAACCAATATCACTCTGCCAAATTAAAAGGGTGCCCTAAAAATGTATTTGACCAAATTATAAGCAATACATGGCAACATGCTAGAAATAATATGCAATATGCAATGAATAAAGGTGACTCATCATAAGTGATTGATGCAGGATACAAAGGAGAGGTAGTTTCATGTAAGAACAAGGTTAACATATAGATGTAGTGTGTACCAAAAATAGGAAGGCATGTCATATTCACAGGTATAGTGTGTAAACTAAGCATATGCAATTTACCCTAATTAGAAGCATTACAAGCTAGACACCGTATGCAACATGCAACAACATATCACACTGCGAAGTTAGAGCAACCTGTGATGGTGCTGTAGGGGAAGTGCGGTCTTCAAGTACAGAGCTACGTTCAATATCTTCATTTAGGCTTGCTGTTTCTTGAGAATCATGTGGAGAGGATGAAATTGCATTCTTTATAAGAGTATTGCGTCTCATATTAACCCATGCGCCTGACTGTCTCATCATAAGCCATAGATGGAGGATACACAAGAACAATAGTTTGATGTAAGATCATGGTGCGATAGGCAGATGTAGTATGTACCAAAAACAGGAAGGCATGTCATATTCACATGTATAATGTGTAAGCTAAGGAGATGCAATTTAACAAATTAGGAGCAATACAAGCTAGGCACCATATGCAACATGCAACCAGATATCACACTGCCATGTTAGAGCAAGCACCTTGGGTTGTGGAGTAGGGGAGATGAGATTTGGAACTAGCACTACAGTACGAGTAGCAGGAGAATCTACATAGATCATCTGTTTCGGTTGCTCCAGAGGACCACCATCATTTCGTGCCTTTGTCCTTTCAGATTTTGCCATGTCAAGTAAACACACAAGAAAAATGAATGACATTCGCACTTCCAAATTCGTTGATGCATGATACTGATGAACACAACTTTTATGTATGGCAACCACATTGTAGGAGGATGGAATATGTATGAAAAATACTAACCAGAAGGCATTTCAACAAGATGGAAGCAATGCAATCTAGACACCATATAAAAGATCCAACCAAAATCACTCTACCAAGTTAGATGTATCTCATTATAAGTGGCACTTCAACAAATTAGAGGCAATAGATGTTTGAAATGATATGCAAGATGCAACCAATATTACACTGTCAACTTGAAGGCGTATCGTCAGAAGTGATTGATGAGGGATACACAAGAAAAGTAGTTTGATGTAAGAACATGGTTAATAGAAAGACGTAGTATGTACCAAAAATAGGAAGGCATGTCATATTCACAGGTATAATGTGTTAACTAAGCATATGCAATTTACCCTAATTAGAAGCATTACAAGGTAGACACCATATGCAACATGCAAACACATATCACACTGCCAAGTAAGAGCAAGCACCTGCGATGGTGGTGTGGGGGAATTGCGGTGATCAACTAGAGAGCTACGTTGACTATCTTTATTTAGCCTTGCTGTTTCTTGAGAACCATGTGGGGAGGATGACACTGCACTCTTTAAACGAGTAGGGCGTCTCACAGTAACCCACTCGGGTGACTGTCTCATCATAAGTGATTGACGAGTGATATGTCTCCAACGTATCTATAATTTATGAAGCATTCATGCTATATTATTATCTGTTTTGAATGTTTATGGGCTTTATTATACACTTTTATATTACTTTTGGGACTAACCTATTAACCAGAGGCCCAACCCATATTGCTGTTTTATTGCCTGTTTCAGTATTTCGAAGAAAAGGAATATCAAACGGAGTCCAAACGAAATGAAACCTTCGGGAGCATGATTTCTGGAAAGGATATGATCCGGGAGACTTGGAGTTCAAGCCAGAGAAGGCTCGAGGAAGCCAGGAGATAGGAGGGCGTGCCCCCTGTCTCCTGGGCCTCTCGAGGCTCCCCCGACCGACTTCTTTCGCCTATATAAGTCCACGTACCCTAAAAACATCAAAGACGAAGATAGATCGGGAGTTCCGCCGCCGCAAGCCTCTGTAGCCACCAAAAACCTCTCAGGAGCCTGTTCCGGCACCCTGCCGGAGGGGGAATCCCTCACCGGTGGCCATCTTCATCAGCCCGACGCTATCCATGACGAGGAGGGAGTAATTCACCCTCGGGGCTGAGGGTATGTACAAGTAGCTATGTGTTTGATCTCTCTCTCTCCCGTGTTCTCTCTATGGCACGATCTTGATGTATCGCGAGCTTTGCTATTATAGTTGGATCTTATGATGTTTCTCCCCCTCTACTCTCTTGTGATGAATTGAGTTTTCCCTTTGAAGTTGTCTTGTCGGATTGAGTCTTTAAGGATTTGAGAACACTTGATGTATGTCTTGCCGTGCTTATCTGTGGTGACAATGAGATATCATGTGATCCACTTGATGTATGTTTTGGTGATCAACTTGTGGGTTCTGCCCATGAACCTATGCATAGGGGTTGGCACACGTTTTCGTCTTGAGTCTCCGGTAGAAACTTTGGGGCACTCTTTGAAGTACTTTGTGTTGGTTGGATATATGAATCTGAGATTGTGTGATGCATATCGTATAATCATGCCCACGGATACTTGAGGTGACAATGGAGTATCTAGGTGACATTAGGGTTTTGGTTGATTTGTGTCTTAAGGTGTTATTCTAGTACGAACTCTTGAATAGATCGATCCGAAAGAATAACTTTGAGGTGGTTTCGTACCCTACCATAATCTTTTTGTTTGTTCTCCGCTATTAGTGGCTTTGGAGTGACTCTTTGTTGCATGTTGAGGGATTGTTATATGATCTATCTATGCTATTATTGTTGAGAGAACTTGCACTAGTGAAAGTATGAACCCTATGCCTTGTTTCCTACCATTGCAATACCGTTTACGCTCACTTTTATCATTAGTTACCTTGCTGTTTTTATATTTTCAGATTACAAAAACCTATATCTATCATCCATATTGCACTTGTATCACCATCTCTTCGCCGAACTAGTGCACCTATACAATTTACCATTGTATTGGGTGTTGGGGACACAAGAGACTCTTTGTTAATTGGTTGTAGGGTTGTTTGAGAGAGACCATCTTCATCCTACGCCTCCCACGGATTGATAAACCTTAGGTCATCCACTTGAGGGAAATTTGCTACTGTCCTACAAACCTATGCACTTGCAGGCCCAACAACGTCTACAATAAGAAGGTTGTGTAGTAGACATCAAGCTCTTTTCTGACGCCGTTGCCGGGGAGGCTAGGTAAGCGGCACCCACACCCCATAAACTAAGCTCTTTTCTAGCGCCGTTGCCGGGGAGGTGAGTGCTTGAAGGTATATCTTTAGATCTTGCAATAGAATCTTTTTGTTTCTTGTTTTATCATTAGTTTAGTTTATAAAAGAAAACTGCAAAAAATGGAGTTAAGTTTGTCTCATACGCTTCATCTTTTTAATATGTTTCGTGAGTATGATGAAAAGGAAAATTGTGCTCAAGTGCTAGAAGAAGAACTACATAGAATGCTTGGCATGAAATATGTGAATGATGAGCATGATTGCAATGTTGTTAGTTTGAATTCCTTGAATACCCATGATGCTAATGATATGCAAAGCCACAAGCTTGGGGATGCTATGTTTGATGAAGATCATATTTTTTGTCCCCCAAGTTTTGATGAGAATATTTATTATGATGAAAGCATGCCTCCTATTTATGATAATTATATTGATGAAAGTTGTTTTGGAAGAGTGTCAACTTTAGGAAGTAGTGATCCCACTATTTTGGAGGATGTTGAATCTTATTGTGATGAACATGAAAGTGGATTTGGAAGAGTGTCAACTTTATTTAGTGATGAATCCACTATTTCGGAAGAGGTTCCAATTGATTGTGAGAACAAAGTTGCTATCTATGATGATTATTGTGATGACTTGTATGCTATTAGGAATAATGATAACCATGAAACTTGTCATCATAATTTTAGTTTTCAGTTGGATTATGCCTCACATGCTAATTATTTTGTTGAGTTGGCTCCCACTATTATTCATGAGAAGAATTTGCTTTTGTGAAGAGTAGTAAATTTTCTATGTTTGTAGATCATGAAAAGAATGCTTTAGGTGCTAGTTATATTGTTTAATTCATTCATGATGCTACTGAAAATTATTATGAGGGAGGAACATATGCTTGTAGGAATTGCAATTATACCAAGTTTCCTCTCTATGTGTTGAAAATCTTGAAGTTATGCTTGTTTTGCCTTCCTATGCTAGTTGATTATTGTCCCCATAAGTTATTTGCTCACAAAATTCCTATGCATAGGAAGTGGGTTAGACTTAAATGTGCTAGTCATATGCTTCATGATGCTCCCGTTATGTTTCAATTCTTATCTTTTATGTGAGCATCATTGTCATCATCATGCCTAGCTAGAAAGGCATTAAAGAAAAGCGCTTGTTGGGAGACAACCCAATATTTACCCTTACTGTTTTTGTGTGTTCACATGATTATGCTACTGTAGTAATCATGTTTTATAGCTTTTGTTTCAATAAAGTGCCAAGTAAGACCTTTAGGATAGCTTACGGTGATAGTTGTGTTCATCCTGCTGAAAATCAGAAACTTTTGCACCCAGTAAATTAGTTGTTTTAATTCACAGAAACGTGCTTCTGATCTGATTATTTTTGCTCTGGATTGGTACACACATTTCTTAGGACTTTCTAATTTGGTAGGATTGTTGGAGTTCCATAAGTATACGTTTGATACAGACTACTACAGACTGTTCTGTTTTTGACAGATTCTGTTTTCCATGTCTTGTTTGCTTATTTTGATGTATCTATGAGTAGTATCGGAGGGTATGAACCATAGATAAGTTGGGATACAGTAGATATTACACCAATATTAATTTAGAATGAGTTCATTACAGTACCTAAGTGGTTGTTTTATTTTCTTATACTAACGGAGCTTACGAGTTTTCTATTGAGTTTTGTGTTGTGAAGTTTTCAAGTTTTGGGTAAAGATTCGATGGACTATGAAATAAGGAGTGACAAGAGCCTAAGATTGGGGATTCCCAAGGCACCCCAAGGTAATATTCAAGGATAACCAAGAGCCTAAGCTCGGGGATGCCTCGGAAGGCATCCCCTCTTTCGTGTCTTCGTTCATCGGTAACTTTACTTGGAGCTATATTTTTATTCACCACATGATATGTGTTTTGCTTGGAGCATCATTTTCTTTTGTTAGTATTAGCTTTCTGTTATTTAGACTAATGTTTTGCATCTTTAGTTTCAATAAAAAAGTCAAGGATAGCCTTTACCATGCTTATTTTGCTAGTATACATGTTGCTGTTTGAAAACAGAAAGTTTACCGCTGTTGCAAAAATTCCCTAGAAATGTCAGAGAATGTTATAATGTTGAAACTTTTTTCATATTGAGATTTGATAAATCTTCTACAGCATAGTATTTTTCTCATAATTTTTGGAGTTAGGGAAGTATGATGAATCTTGCATTCTTTACAGACTGTACTGTTTTGGCAGATTGCTGTTATGTTTGCATTGTTTGCATATGTTTGCTTGTTTAATGATTCTATTTGAGGATAGGAGTGTTAAATATGCAGAGGCATTTAGTATGCAATGTTGGATAATAATTTTAGTGATTTGTTACAGTAGAAAATGATAAGGTTTTGCATTGGTTTATACTAACCTATCTCACGAGTTCTTGTTGAGTTTGGTGTGGATGAAGCTTTTGATAAATAGAGAAACCATGATATGAGAGGAATTAAGGAGACACAAAAGCTCAAGCTTGGGGATGCCCAAGGCACCCCAAGATAATATTCCAAAAAGTCTCAAGCATCTAAGCTTGGGGATGCCCCGTTAGGCATCCCACCTTTCTTCTTCAACAACTATCGGTTAGTATCGGTTGAACCTAAGTTTTTGCTTCTTCACATGAGTTGTGCTATCCTTGCAATGTCATTTTATTTTGTTTTGCTTGCTGTTTGAATAAATACCAAGATCTGAAATTCTTTAATGAGATAGAGTCTTCACATAGTTACATAATTTAGCTACTCATTGATCTTCACTTATATCTTTTTGGAGTAGTTTGTCATTTACTCGTGTGCTTCACTTATATCCTATGAGTAAATGGTTGAATGAGTTGAATGTCATAAATCTGAAATTATATATGTCTCATTTGCTTATCCCATGGGGAGTAATGACTTCACATCTAAGAAGTAGAGGTTGTAAATTTATTGAAGGTTAGCAAGCATTGTATTGGTCATTTGAACAATTCATGAAAGAATATTGAAGGAAGAGAGATTTCACATATAAATATACTATCCTAGACATCTTTTATAATTGTGAGCACTCATTAAGTATGACATGCTAAAGAGTTGATGTTGGACAAGGAAGACAACGTAATGGGTTATGTTTTCTCACATCTCAGTTAAAGTATATTGTCATGGATCATTCAAACATGTTGAGCTTGCCTTTCCCCCTCATGCTAGCCAAATTCCTTGCACCAAGTAGAGATACTACTTGTGCTTACAAATATCCTTAAACCCAGCTTTGCCATGAGGGTCCACCATACCTACCTATGGATTGAGTAAGATCCTTCAAGTAAGTTGTCATCGGTGCAAGCAATAAAAATTGCTCTCTAAATATGTATGATCTATTAGTGTGAAGAAAATAAGCTTTATACGATCTTGTTATGGAAGCAATAAAAGCGACGGACTGCATAATAAAGGTCCATATACAAGTGGCAATATAAAGTGACATTCTTTTGCATTAAGATTTTGTGCATCCAACCAAAAAAGCGCATGACAGCCTCTGCTTCCCTCTGCGAAGGGCCTATATTTTACTTTATGTCTTTTACTTTATGCAAGTCAATATGATCTTCACCTTTCCCTGTTTCATTTTATCCTTTGGCAAGCACCTCGTGTTGGAAAGATCCTAATATATATATATATATATCCAATTGGATGTAAGTTAGCATGAACTATTATTGTTGACATCACCCAAAGGTGAATACTTTGGGAGGCAACACTATAAGCCCCTATCTTTCTTAGTGTCCGATTAAAACTCCATAACCATTAGTATTGCGTGAGTGTTAGCAATTGTAGAAGACTATATGATAGTTGAGTATGTGGAGTTTGCTAAATCAAAGCTCTGACATAGACCCTTCCTGAAAATAAGATGAATTGTAATTGTTTGATGACTAAGAATGAAGTTTGCTAGTTTTCAAGAAAGTTTATGGTCTATGCTTTAACATGTGAATTGCTTGTTACTTGTTCGTGAGAAGTTTTATGAGATGAACTACTATTATGACATATAATCATGCTAGAAAAGGTGATTGAAATTATCATTGATCAAACTTGTGCACCTGCTAGCATTCACACTTCATAAATTCTTTCTTTTATCATTTACCTACTCGAGGACGAGCAGGAATTAAGCTTGGGGATGCTAATATGCCTCCAACGTATCTATAATTTATGAAGCATTCATGCCATATTATTATCTGTTTTGAATGTTTATGGGCTTTATTATACACTTTTATATTACTTTTGGGACTAACCTATTAACCGGAGGCCCAACCCATATTGCTGTTTTATTGCCTGTTTCAGTATTTCGAAGAAAAGGAATATCAATCGGAGTCCAAACAAAATGAAACCTTCGGGAGCGTGATTTTTGGAAAGGATATGATCCGGGAGACTTGGAGTTCAAGCTAGGGAAGGTTCGAGGAAGCCAGGAGATAGGAGGGCGCGCCCTCTGTCTCCTGGGCCCCTCGAGGCTCCCCCGACCGACTTCTTTTGCCTATATAAGTCCACGTACCCTAAAAACATCAAAGACGAAGATAGATCGGGAGTTTCGCTGCCGCAAGCCTCTGTAGCCACCAAAATCCTCTCGGGGGCCCGTTCCGGCACCCTGCCGGAGGGGGAATCCCTCACCGGTGGCCATCTTCATCATCCTGATGCTATCCATGATGAGGAGGGAGTAGTTCACCCTCGGGGCTGAGGGTATGTACCAGTAGCTATGTGTTTGATCTCTCTCTCTCTCTCTCGTGTTCTCTCTATGGAACGATCTTGATGTATCGCAAGCTTTGCTATTATAGTTGGATCTTATGATGTTCCTCCCCCTCTACTCTCTTGTGATGAATTGAGTTTTCCCTTTGAAGTTGTCTTGTCGGATTGAGTCTTTAAGGATTTGAGAACACTTGATGTATGTCTTGCCGTGCTTATCTGTGGTGACAATGGGATATCATGTGATCCACTTGATGTATGTTTTGGTGATCAACTTGTGGGTTCCGCCCATGAACCTATGCATAGGGGTTGGCACACGTTTTCGTCTTGACTCTCCGGTAGAAACTTTGGGGAACTCTTTGAAGTACTTTGTGTTGGTTGGATAGATGAATCTGAGATTGTGTGATGCATATCGTATAATCATGCCCACGGATACTTGAGGTGACAATGGAGTATCTAGGTGACATTAGGGTTTTGGTTGATTTGTGTCTTAAGGTGTTATTCTAGTACGAACTCTTGAATAGATCGATCCGAAAGAATAACTTTGAGGTGGTTTCGTACCCTACCATAATCTCTTTGTTTGTTCTTCTCTATTAGTGGCTTTGGAGTGACTCTTTGTTGCATGTTGAGGGATTGTTATATGATCTATCTATGTTATTATTGTTGAGAGAACTTGCATTAGTGAAAGTATGTACCCTATGCCTTGTTTCCTACCATTGCAATACCGTTTATGCTCACTTTTATCATTAGTTACCTTGTTGTTTTTATATTTTCAGATTACAAAAACCTATATCTATCATCCATATTGCACTTGTATCACCATCTCTTCACCGAACTAGTGCACCTATACAATTTACCATTGTATTGGGTGTGTTGGGGACACAAGAGACTCTTTGTTATTTGGTTGCAGGGTTGTTTGAGAGAGACCATCTTCATCCTACGCCTCCCACGGATTGATAAACCTTAGGTCATCCACTTGAGGGAAATTTGCTACTGTCCTACAAACCTGTGCACTTGCAGGCCCAACAACGTCTACAAGAAGAAGGTTGTGTAGTAGACATCAACGAGGGATGCAAAAGAGCATTAGTTTGATGTACGAACATGGTTAATAGACATATGTAGTATGTATCAAAAACAGGAAGGCATGTCATTATCAAAGGTATAATGTGTAAAGTAAGCATATGCAATTTAACCAAATTGGAAGCAATACAAGCTAGACACCATATGCAACATGCAACCACATTTGACAGCGCAAAGTTAAAGGAAGCACCTGGGATGGTTGTGTGTGGCAATTGAGATCATCAACTGCAGAGCTACATTTACTGTCTCCAACTGCTGACACTGCACCCATTAGAATGCAGAAACACTTAGTGCTTATCGTCGAATTACACTGGAGCAACTTCTGTCTTTTCTTTTCTGCATTCATCAACACTGCGTCAGAGTCTGAAATACCCATGCATAAAAAACAATAGTGTGAGTATGGGTGAAGTGTGTGCGCAATTAGTTCAGTGTAAAGGTAGCAGATAGCAGGTCAGTGAGAAATAAATGACGGGAGACATATGATAGCTCTACAACATGCATGGCACACTAAATTATTACTGGATTATATGAAAATAACAGTCGACTGAAAGCAAATAGGTCAGTCCATTTTTTCCGCACCGTCCGATGTACAAAGAACGGGCACATCGCCTTCATCTACCTCTAGCCAGTCAGTGTTGACGATCTTCCTCGAAACGCCAGTGACCATCGGCCCAGTATTCCTCCCCTGCCTGCACCCTCCCCTCGACCTCACCACACCGCCGTGCTTGGCACCGCCCCCGGCCATCCATTCAAGCCCCACCGACCTCCAGATCGGGCGCAAGCAGCTCCTGCACCCCACACCCCTATGATAGACACCGATGCGCCGCTTCCCCGGGGAACAGGCGGACTAGGAGCTCCGCGCGCCTAAGCGGGTGCTGCTTATTTTAATTGTGGTTCGACTGACCCTGAATTGAAATCCAGGCGGGCTACTGACCTCTAGCAAAGGTGAAATAGTAAAGGGAGGAAACCTTGTGCATTTAGTATCACGAAGAATATGCAGTAAGAAGCGCTCAACTAGTTTCTTTCGTGGGATGAATACGGTGTGAGCAGAGGCGTAAGATTTGCACGAATAAGGGAAGAGGAGTACCTCTTTCTACTGGCAGTGATGTGTCCTCCTTCTATTTTTCCAACGATCTTCTTGTGGTTCGCTGGAAACGAGAAGTTGTGGAGGACGGTGGAGCCTTGGACGAACCCATGGCCAAGTTGTTTAGTGTGGTGCGGTGGCCGCCTATCGGCGGCGGGGAACCAGATCCGAGGCGGCGAACAACGGCGTAGCTGGAACAGCTCCGGTGTGGTGGACGGTTGCGATAGTGGAGCAGCAACAGTGAGGCGCAGAACGGCATGGTCGGAGTGGTTCTGGTACGGCGCACGTCGGCGTCGGTGTCATGGAGGCAGCTCTACCTCGGCTTCAGCTGCTAAGTCCTTGAGGGCATTGTAGTTGCGGTTGCGTTGAACGAAGACGTCGGGGTACCGGCTCTGGCGTGATGGAGGAGAGCGGTGGTGGATTGGCCGCTATAGGGTGGAGGACGGAGGAGGCTGGGGTTTTGCGGCTGGTGGAGAGGGTGTTTTGGCGCCCACGGAGTATGAATGGGGAAACGGAGGGAAGCGGGGAACTAAGGGGGAACAATGTTTTGGTATGATACACACTTGTTTGAAATTTGGGGAAAGTTACAAACTTTGCCCCCATCTAAAATTTCAGACATATTGCGGGTTGGGGGTAGGACAGTAATCTCAGGTGTCCCAAATGTGGGCGGGATAGATTTCGGACGAGCGCATGGGTGTTTAGGCGCCCATGACGTATGACTGCTTCTCGGAGGCGGTTGAGACTGGCGTCTTGGTGAAGTTACAAACCTACCCTGGTTTAGACCTTTGGACATCGGGCCGATAGGCTACACGGGCCAGAGTCAGGACAGTAATTTCCTACCACCAAACATTAGTCTCGCGCGGTTTCGGGTGACCACATGCCTTTTTGGCGCTTCGTTCAATATTTGGGAACAGAAGCATTAACGTTTTTGATTCTCTTGAATTGAACTTTCAGGATTTGTCAAACTTCACAAATCTTTACTCTTGAAAATCCTAAAGCTATGATTATTTTGGAATGGAGGGGGTACATTTGAATATACATTGTACACGAGTATATATTAAAAAATATGTAACTTACCTCAGTTCATGCATGGTTCCAGATATAATCTCCTTGGTTGCAAAAAAAGTTAGATATGCGTATAATATATATAGCATGTTCAAACTCACAACAAAGATTGATGCCCCCTTTTACATATGATTTACAAATGCCATTATCTCGGGTTCAAATAAATGAATGCACTTCCTATGAATTCAAATCTTCGAAACCCCCTTTATGTTGAATTCGACATGTATTCTATTTCGTAGCTAGCAATTTGGAATGTATCCATGCAAGTGACAGATGTATAAAGTGCTTCACACTAACAACATGGAGTGCTAATTAATGTTTATATATGAATTGCAAAAGCATCCATTGCCTGTATTTCAAACCGCTCTCACTCTATGGATCGATAATATGAAATAAACACATGCACATGCTAGAATTCAATAGAGTATGGGTGTCTAATAGACCGATTTTCGTCCATACACAATTTGCAAAATTCATGTTCTCATACAAAAATAATAATGCCATTTATATTTTAATTTAATGCGTAGAACCGCCTTTTACACGTAGATGCACTATGCCTCGGCCCGTTCTCACAAATGCATTATATCTCTCTCTATCTAACGCATAAGTGCACACACTTTATATGCATCGACATTCCTCTTTCACACATGCTCACAATCTATCTCAGGGTGTCGGGGTGTCTCACGCACATGCTCTCTCTGTTTCTCTCTCTCTCTTTCTGACTACTATGTACCACTCTTTTCACTAATCTCAGTTGGAAGACACTATTTCTCTCACATGCATATATACACACACACGGTCTCTGCTAGCCTCTATACGCACATATATGTGCCTACGTGTCTCCCACACGCACATTATCTTTAGGCCTCTCTCGCACACATTGCCCCCCCGACACACCTCTCTCTTAGTAGTTAGCAGATATGATTTCATCATATCATTTGGTATGATATCCCTGGTTGTTAGGTTGGATGGTAATACGAGGCAAAGTTTTAGCCTAGTTCGGACCCTTGCAGTTGAAGAAAGAGCCTACTCCTGGTACTGTATATTAGTGATAGGGGTGTGTACAAAGTACACGTGAATACCAGTCATTGTGCGTGTGTGTATACTATCGACGAACTAGCCCCCAAGCTTCTGTAACATACTAGGGGCCTAGGGTTACAAATCATATGTAGTCGGCTTATCACCAGTGGGGATAGAGTCCTCCGCGACTCTAGTAGCTTCGTGTTGTACGCCGAGTCCTTGGTGCAGGATGGAACCGACCCATGAGTCTTCACGTTGACCCACCACAACTAGAAATGATGTGCCCATGAAAGTGCAACTATCCCTGGGTGGTTTTGGTAATTCCTAACAACATATATCTCATTGAGCTAATGCTATTTCAAGATAAGTATTTCAGGAAAGCTCAATGATTGGCATGGCATGGATGAGAAAAGTGGATCCCTCAAAATGCTAAGGACAAAAGGATTGGCTCAAGCTCAAAGCACAAGACTCTACATTTTCTATTTTAGTGATCCAAGATCACATTGAGTCTATAGGAAAAGCCAATACTATTAAGGAGGGATGAGGTGTTGCTTAATGGCTTTCTTGCTCAAAATGCTTAGTGATATGCTCCAAAGCCCTCAACTACTTTCTCATATCCACATATGACCCAAACCAAAAGTCCAACTCGGCCCCATCGATTCTTTCTATCCGGCGCCACCGAGTTCAGATGTCATAGCCACTGCCACAAACCCTAGTCAAGTCGGTCTTACTGATAGGGATCTCGGTCTCACCGAGATGGGATTGTAATCTCTCTGTTTCCCTTCGTAACATTTCGGTCCAACCGAGATGAGCGATCGGCCCCACCGAGATTGCAATGCAAACTCTCTGTTTCCCTTTCGTAACGTTTTGGTCCAACCGAGATGAGCGAATCGGTCCCACCGAGTTTGCCTGACCAACTCTCTGGTTAGCTTATTACCAAAATTGGCCCCACCGAGTTTGTGTAATTGGTATCACCGAGATTATGTTATGCCCTAACCCTAACCATATCGGACCCACCGAGTTGACATGTCGGTCCCACCGAAAACCCTAATGGTCACATTATTTGCTAAATCGGTCTGACTGGGTTTAACGATTCGGTCCCACCAAGATTGGTAAGTTGTGTGTAATGGTTAGATTTTGTGTGGAGGATATATATACCCCTCCACCCACTCTTCATTCGTGGAGAGAGCCATCAGAACGTGCCTACACTTCCAACATTCATTTTCTGAGAGAGAACCACCTACTCATGTGTTGAGACCAAGAGATTCCATTCCTACCATATGAATCTTGATCTCTAGCCTTCCCCAAGTTGCTTTCCACTCAAATCTTCTTTCCACCAAATCCAAATCATGTGAGAGAGAGTTGAGTGTTGGGGAGACTATAATTTGAAGCACAAGAGCAAGGAGTTCATCATCAACACACCATTTGTTACTTCTTGGAGAGTGGTGTCTCCTATATTGGCTAGGTGTCACTTGGGAGCCTCCGACAAGATTGTGGAGTTGAACCAAGGAGTTTGTAAGGGCAAGGAGATCGCCTACTTCGTGAAGATCTACCCTAGTCAAGTCCTTCGTGGGCAACGACCATGGTGGGATAGACAAGGTTGCTTCTTCATGGACCCTTCGTGGGTGGAGCCCTCCATGGACTCGCACAACTGTTACCCTTCATGGGTTGAAGTCTCCATCAACGTGGATGTACAATAGCACCACCTATCGGAACCACGACAAAAACATCCGTGTCTCCAATTGCGTTTGCCTTCTCAAACTCCTCCCCTTTACCTTCATATGCAATTGTTTTACATTCCGCTGCTATACTCTTAGAATTGCATGTGTAGGTTGATTGCTTGACTTGTGCTAAGTTGCTAAAATCTACCAAGAACTAAAATTGGGAAAAGGCTAGATTTTTATTTGGTCAAGTGGTCTAATCACCCCCCTCTAGACATACTTTCGATCCTACAAGTGGTATCAGAGCTGTGGTCTCTATTTGCTTTGATTTCCATAGTTTTTGGTAGTCATAGCCTTGGTTTCACAACCTAGGAGAGTATGGCGTCTAGCGAGGGAAATTACCACCGTAGAGGTCCTTACTTTGATGGTACCAACTTTGCTAGTTGGAAGCATAAGATGAAAATGCATATTCTTGGACATAACCCCGCCGTTTGGGCTATTGTGTGTATTGGCTTGCAAGGTGAATTCTTTGATGGGAGAGAACCGAACCGTGAAGCTACCGCGAAAGAGTTGAAGATGCTGCAATACAATGCTCAAGCTTGTGATATCCTCTTCAACGGATTGTGCCCCAAAGAATTCAACAAAATCAGCCGTCTTGAGAATGCAAAGTAAATTTGGGATACTTTGATTGACATGCACGAAGGTACCGACTCCGTCAAGGAATCCAAATTGGATGTGCTTGAAAGTCAACTTGACAAGTTCCAAATTAAGGATGGTGAAGGTGTTGCTGAAATGTATTCTAGGCTTGCTCTCATCACAAATGAGATTGCCGGCTTACTAAGTGAAGAGATGACCGACAAATTCATCATCAAGAAGATCCTAAGAGCTTTGGATGGAAAATATGATACCATGTGCACATTGATCCAAATGATGCCCAATTACAAAGATCTCAAGCCAACGGAAGTCATTGGAAGAATTGTTGCTCATGAGATGTCACTCAAGGATAAGGAGGAGCTCCACAACAAGTCAAGTGGTGCTTACAAAGCCTCATGTGAAGCTCCCACATCATCAAGAGAGAAACAAACCTTCAATGAAGAATTGAGCCTAATGGTGAAGAACTTCAACAAGTTTTACAAGAGTAGGAGCAAGGAAAGAAGTTCCAAGTCAAGGTCCTACAATGACAAAAGATCTTCTAGTCGTGAGCGTAATTGCTACAATTGTGGAAGACCCAGACACTATTCCAATGAGTGTACGACACCCTACAAAAGAAGAGAAGATTCTCCAAAAAGAAGAAGTAGAAGAGAAGAATCGCCATCAAGAAAGAGAAGGAGTAGAGATGATTGTTATGAACGAAGAACATCCCGGAGAAGCAAGGATTCGGAAAGGAAGGACAAGTCATCAAGGAGCTACACAAAACGAAGACATCAAGCTCGTGTTGGTGAATGGGTATCCGGCTCCGACTCCGACAATCACTCCGAGAGAAGCTATCACTCCAACTCCGAGTATACTCAAGATGAAGGTGTTGCCGGTCTAGCACTTGTGTCAACCAACTCCTACAACATATTTGATTCACCAAATGAAGGACTTGGAAGATGCTTCATGGCTAAAGGTCCAAAGGTATCACACCCCGAGTATGTTGATTTCAATAGTGATGAAGATGACTTGCTAGGTGATGATGATTTACTTGTTGACAACTCTAGTGATGAATACTATGATGAAACGTCAATTAATCATGCTAATCAAGATAAAACGAATGACAATGATAAGGAGAAGATTGTGCTCCTAACTAAAGAACTAAACACTCTTAAGTTAGATCATGAAACTATCTTAGGAGATCATCGAGAACTTTTAAGGACTCATGAGAAGTTATGCTTTGAAAAGCTCAACCGTGAGCAAGAACATGAGTTTTTAAAAGCAATCAATAATGATCTTCACAAGAAAAGTTCTTCTTACATTGCCAAGCGTTTACTCTTATCTACTTACATGCCTCAAGTCAAGTCTAGTAACAAGAACAAGAAAGATTCTTCCTCTAGTAGTAACAATAATCATGCTAAATCCAATGTTGTTGCTTCTAGTAGTTCTCTTGATTACAGTAATGATTCTCTTAGCCAAGTTACACTTGAGCAAGGAAATAGCTTATTGAAGGGAATTATAGAGAAAGGTGTTTACAAGAGCCTTGCCGGGAGTAAGCAATTCGAGGAAATTGTACGCAAGCAAGGATGGCACCGGAAGAACCAAGGTGTTGGTTTTGAACAAAAGTTCAATGCCAATGGAGTTGAGTGGGAAGAAGATCAATACCCCAAGACGAAGTTTGTTCCTCAACAAGAGAAGTATGATCCTACTTCTTTCAAAGGGACACAAGCTCAAGATGATCTTCCACCACAAGACCACAAGCAAAAAGGCAAGGATAAGCGTCAAGAGGAGATTGATGCATTTGAAGAAGCTCCTAAGGCCTTGGTCAAGTGGGTTCCCAAAACTACATCAAGTTCTACTTCATCGAGTACAACTACAACTCCAAGGATTCCCATCAAGATGATGTGGATCCCGAAGAAGAAGAACTAGAGATTTCTTGAGAGTGACTCCGCCAACATATTTCACTCTTATCATTTTGGCAAAGACAAGTGCAATCAACTTACACATCTTGCACTATTTCAAGGAGTCACAAATCCTCTTGTTGGTAAGACAAGAGACAAGGTAACCTAATGCTTTCATAGACATCATCTTGTGTGTGTGCATCACTCTATGTCTATGGATATCCTTGTTTGTTCCTTGTGGGACTAACCCGTGTAGGTATTGAAAGTGCAACTCACTCCAATGGATTGCTCCAAATGATCTACATCAACATTGAGCATCCACATCTTCAACACCTACATGAAGTCATCATCGACAAAACCCAAGGTTAGTTCATCCCTCTTAGGGGGGATCTCACATCTAGGGGGAGCTTTACTCAAAGAATTGAGCCAAAGCAACTCTAATGGTGTGAACACAACAATGCTTTATGTAAAAGTGGTAACCCCACCTGTGCTTAAACAATGAGTATGACCTATGATCAAATGTTCTCATTTGACTCCTAAGTCAATATACTCATATATAGATGACCTAGTCATCGCCAATTGCTTGATAGATGCTAGAATTGTGTGTGCATGCTTTGTCACATATTTCATTTGCCATTTTATTGGGTGAGCATGTTGGTTGCATATTTTACTCATTCGAGGACATCCACTTGTAGTTTTGATTGTTTGGTTTCTTTTTCTTTTGCCAAGTGGATGGACAAGAATGCCTAAGAACCTTCTCTAGCTATCTATGCTTTTCTTGTCTCAAACTCTATTCATGCTACATCACAAAGTTTGATCAAGTCAGATTCGAACCACTCTATGTGAGGAGCACTTGGAGTCCCCGATTCGTCATAGACTTAAACTTCCAAAACCTCTTTGTGCATTTTGGTCTGACCGATTCACCTTTTCAGTCATACCGAGATCACTAAGTTGATCTAGGTTTTCAATCTCGGTGCAACCGATTTGAACTTTTCGGTCACACCGAGTTGCAATAACTGCTTGCAGTAATGCATCTCGGTGCCACCGAGTTGTTCCACTCGTTCACACCGATAGGGTCAGGCTATATATACCCCCGGGCCAAATTTTGGAATTTTTTCCGAAACTCTTCGCCCGTGCACAGCCTGCTCTGCGTCTTTGGGTCTCCGGATCGTCCTCCTCATCGCCAGCGACCTCCCACCGCTGGTCTCCGCTGCTGTCACCGGGATTCTGCTCCGCCGTTGTCGCTGTAGCAAATCCATCGCCGCATTAGGGTATGGATTTGAACTTTGTGCTACTCTTAACTCCGATTCCTAGCACATTTCATTGCCATGAATCTTGCCATGTTTGAAATCTTCCTATCCAGCAAAACTACTCCTTAGATTAGTCTTGGATTGAAAATTTAGGGTTAGGTTTCCGCCGAATTCATCTCGGACCGACGGAGTTATTGAAATCAGTCTCACCGATTTGGCTTAGGCCATTGCACAAGCGATTTTCGGTCTGACCGAGTTCGATTCTTTGTGAAACCCTAGAAGTCTCGGTGCCACCAAACTGTGACTCAGTCTGACCGAGATCACTAGTTTAGGTTCCAAAAGCTGCTTCGGTATCACCGAGTTTACAAATCGGTAGCTCCGATATGCTTTCTATGGAAAACTAAAACAAAGTTTTTGACTCATTTTTTTGCAAAAACCTCTATGCTTTGTGATGCTCATCTACATCTATTCACAGGGTCTGCTGTCAGAGTTTGCATCATGTCAGATTAGAGTGACAGTCAGAACAAGTCTGAGGAGCAAGTTCATATGAGTGAGGGCACTAGTCCCTCTAGTAGTTATGATGAGGGTAGCAGGAGCACACCCAGCAATTTGCCCAAGGCAGCCACCAGGGCAAGGAAGAAGAAAACCTTAGATTCTGAAGATGAGGACTATGTGGCTGTTGAGGATGAGGCCACTTCTAAGAAGAAGGTGCTGAAGAAGGAATATGGCACAACTGCTACCACAAAGCCAGGTGTGCAAAAGAAGGCACCTACCAGGAGAATTCCCACTTCCAAACCTAGGAAGGTTTCCACTGGTGAAACCATGAAGTTCACCACTGAGTCTGATGATGAAGCTGCTGGCCAAGATAAGAAGAAGAATAAGAAGAGATTCAGAACTACTACTGCCAAAGTACTTGGCAAGCCCTCTATGAGGAGAGACTCTGAAGAAGAAGAGGAAGAGGTTGCTGCACCAGCACCTAAAGCTCAGAAGCTAATGGGAGATGCTATAAGATCAGGGGCTGCTCCATCTAAGCCCAAAGATACTCCCAAGGCTGCTGCTCCTAAGCCCAAGTCTGCACCTAAGAGAAACACCAGGAGTATTCCAGCTGAAGAGAAGAACAAGGCCCAGTGCCTGAAGCTGCTGAAGAAGATGAAGATTCACTTGTCTTGAAAAAGTTGAAGCCCAAGATTCCTGATCATAATAATGCTCATCCAGCTGCAGAAGATATGAAGCTTAGGAACGATGCAGGTCTGAGACTGTTGAGACAGACTGATCCCTACGCTGTCAGAAGAAGAACTACAGTGGACTACTAGTTCCACACTAAGGAACAACAAGATTTCTATGAGACAATGTTGCTTGACAAGAAGCCCATAGTATGTGACATGAGATGGGTTGACTGGGAGTATATCAGGAAGAATGAAGAGCACTATCCAGGAGTGTATGACAGCTTCAATGCTTGTGGAGTAGATGACTTTGTTGGCTAGAAGCTCACAAAGTGGAATGATGAGCTTATTATGCAGTTTTACTCCACAGCTCATTTCTACCCAGATGGGAAGATAGTCCGGATGTCTGAGGGTACTAGGTACCAATCAACAGTTGAAGAATGGTCTGAGTTGATAAATGCTCCAAAAGAGAATGAGGATGACTTGGATGTCTGTGCCAACAAGAAGAAAGACCACAACTCTATGGCTCACATGTACAGAGAGATCCCAGATGCTGCACTAGAGACACATAAGTTTGGATCTATACATTACCTGTTGTCAGGATTGCCTACTATCAACTCGATCTTAAGGCACACTTTGCTGCCCAAGTCAGGTGATCACAAGATGATAAGAGGCCATGCAATCAACTTGCTGCATATATTTGATGTGCCTCAGAAATTCAAATTCATGAGCCTGATTGGGGAAACAATCAAAAGGACTGCTGCTGATCAGAAGAGGAGTTGTGGGTATGCCCCACACATTCAGGAGCACATAAACTCCAAGATGGGCACTGGCACATATCTTTTGGACAAGGAGTACCTGCCCATCTACCCTGATTTCGAGGACAACACCATTGTGATGGATGAAAATGAACCATCATCTATGCAAGCACAAGAGAAGAAAGAGAAAGCAAGGGCTGAGAAAGCTGCAAAGATGCCAACTGCTGAAGAGGCATCTCAGATTTTCCTGAAGAGCAAGAAAGATCAGCTTGGCTACTTGATTGCCTCCACCTTGAGGATAGAGAAGGGCTTGGCCACCCTGACTCAAAACCAGGAGAGCTTGGAGAGAATCATAGAGCAGAAGTTGTATGCTCTTGATGTCAAAGTTACTGAGATCCAAACTGCAATTGAGCAACTTCGGGAGGATGTGGAGGAGAAGAAGGGAAAGTCTACTACTGATGCTTTTGCTAGAGTGCCCAAAGGACAGATATCTGCTGCAGTGCTTGTTCCAGACACCAGAGCTACATATGCACCAGCTACAACTTCAGTGCCTCTAGCTCCAGTAGCCACTCCACCAGCTCCAGCTACATCAACAGAAGCCTTCGTCCTCGGAGCCATCTCTACACCATCACATGAAGACCAAGCCTGAGAGTCGTTTAGCACTATGCATTTTTGTGAACTTTTTGGTAACTTGTTGCCAAAGGGGAGAAAAATGTATAGATCATAGGCTTCAAGAGAGAGAGTTGCTTTTGATCTCTCTTGTTTTTTTGGTGGTTGAACTTCGTTATTTGTGTGTTTGCTTGATACATTATGCTTTTGTGAGATACTTGGATGATCATGTGTTTGATCATATGCTATGCTACATTAATGCTTGTTGATATTATCTATTATATTCTCATATGATCATTCACTTTGCTTGGTTATGAGTGCATGTGTTTAATTATTATCATTTTGAGTGCTCCACCAAGATGTATGTGACATGGAAGAGTAACCCATGATCCTAACTCATTGTGCATTTGCAGTCCAAAGCAAATTTTAAATAATGCAAAAATTTAGGGGGAGCTCTTACTTTTCACATACTTCTCAAAGCGAAAATGTTTTTCAATCTTATTATTATTTGTCGAAGCTTTGATCTATATGTTGTCATCAATTACCAAAAAGGGGGAGATTGAAAGTGCAACTATCCCTGGGTGGTTTTGGTAATTCCTAACAACATATATCTCATTGAGCTAATGCTATTTCAAGATAAGTATTTTAGGAAAGCTCAATGATTGGCATGGCATGGATGAGAAAAGTGGATCCCTCAAAATGCTAAGGACAAAAGGATTGGCTCAAGCTCAAAGCACAAGACTCTACATTTTCTATTTTAGTGATCCAAGATCACATTTAGTCTATAGGAAAAGCCAATATTATCAAGGAGGGATGAGGTGTTGCTTAATGGCTTTCTTGCTCCAAATGTTTAGTGATATGCTCCAAAGCCCTCAACTACTTTCTCATATCCACATATGACCCAAACCAAAAGTCCAACTCGGCCCCACCGATTCTTTCTATCCGGCGCCACCGAGTTCAGATGTCATAGCCACTGCCACAAACCCTAGTCAAGTCGGGCTCACTGATAGGGATCTCGGTCTCACCGAGATGGGATTGTAATCTCTATGTTTCCCTTCGTAACGTTTCGGTCCAACCGAGATGAGCGATCGGTCCCACCGAGATTGCAATGCAAACTCTCTGTTTCCCTTTCATAACATTTCAGTCCAACCGAGATGAGCGAATCGGTCCTACCGAGTTTGCCTGACCAACTCTCTGGTTAGCTTATTACCAAAATCGGTCCCACCGAGTTTGTGTAATCGATCTCACCGAGATGATGTTATGCCCTAACCCTAACCATATTGGTCCCACCGAGTTGACATGTCGGTCCCACCGAAAACCCCAATGGTCACATTATTTGCTAAATCGGACCGACCGGGTTTAACGATTCGGTCCCACCGAGATTGGTAAGTTGTGTGTAACAGTTAGATTTTGTGTGGAGGCTATATATACCCCTCCACCCACTCTTCATTCATGGAGAGAGCCATCAGAACGTGCCTACACTTCCAGCATTCATTTTCTGAGAGAGAACCACCTACTCATGTGTTGAGACCAAGATATTCCATTCCTACCATATGTATCTTGATCTCTAGCCTTCCCCAAGTTGCTTTCCACTCAAATCTTCTTTCCACCAAATCCAAATCCTGTGAGAGAGAGTTGAGTGTTGGGGAGACTATCATTTGAAGCACAAGATCAAGGAGTTCATCATCAACACGCTATTTGTTACTTCTTGGAGAGTGGTGTCTCCTAGATTGGCTAGGTGTCGCTTGGGAGCCCCCGACAAGATTGTGGCGTTGAACCTAGGAGTTTGTAAGGGCAAGGAAATTGCCTACTTCGTGAAGATCTACCCTAGTGAGGCAAGTCCTTCGTGGGCGACAACCATGGTGGGATAGACAAGGTTGCTTCTTCATGGACCCTTTGTGGGTGGAGCCCTCCGTGGACTCGCGCAGCTGTTACCCTTTGTGGGTTGAAGTCTCCATCAATGTGGATGTATGATAGCACCACCTATTGGAACCACGACAAAAATATCCGTGTCTCCAATTGCGTTTGCCTTCTCAAACTCCTCCCCTTTATCTTCATATGCAATTGTTTTACATTCCGCTGCTATACTCTTAAAATTGCATGTGTAGGTTGATTGCTTGACTTGTGCTAAGTTGCTAAAATCTGCCAAGAACTAAAATTGGGAAAAGGCTAGATTTTTATTTGGTCAAGTAGTCTAATCACCCCCCTCTAGACATACTTTCGATCCTACAACCCACCACACCACACATGCAATCGGCCACTAAGAAAATAAGCATATACAATAGTACACCGATATCTAGCTCATGATACGTCTCCACATTTTGTTGATGACACTTACGGACTTTGCATTTGATGCGTGATCCATATTTTGTTGGCAACAGTTACGGTCATTGTATTTGAAGCGAAAGCACGATATGGTCACTGGACTTCAGAATAAGCTCATCATGGTCACCCCATACATTTTTGTTGGGGAACGTAGTAATTTCAAAAAAAATTCCTACGCACACGCAAGATCATGGTGATGCATAGCAACGAGAGGGGAGAGTGTAATCTACATACCCTTGTAGACCGAAAGCGGAAGCGTTAGCACAACGCGGTTGATGTAGTCGTACGTCTTCACGGCCCGACCGATCAAGCACCGAAACTACGGCACCTCCGAGTTCTAGCACACGTTCAGCTCGACGACGTCCCTCGAACTTCGATCCAGCTGAGTGTCGAGGGAGAGTTTCGTCAGCACGACGGCGTGGTGACGATCTTGATGTTCTACCGTCGCAGGGCTTCGCCTAAGCACCGCTACAATATTATCGAGGAGGACTATGGTGGAGGGGGGCACCGCACACGGCTAATAGATCTCAAGGATCAATTGTTGTTGTGTCTTTGGGGTGCCCCCCTGCCCCCATATATATAGGAGCAAGGGGGGAGGCGGCCGGCCTATGGAGGAGGCGCACCAAGGGGGGAGTCCTACTCCCACCGGGAGTAGGACTCCTCCTTTCCTTGTTGGAGAAGAAAGAGGAGGAGAGGGAGAAGGAAAAGGGGGCTGGCCCCCTTGTCCAATTCGGACCAGAGGGGGGGCGCAGGCCTCCTTCCTTTTGGCCTCTCTCCTCTATTCCCGTATGGCCCAATAAGGCCCATATACTCCCCGGCGAATTCCCGTAACTCTCCGGTACTCCGAAAAATACCCGAATCACTCGGAACCTTTCCGAACTCCGAATATAGTCGTCCAATATATCGATCTTTATGTCTCGACCATTTCGAGACTCCTCGTCATGTCCCCGATCTCATCCGGGACTCCGAACTCCTTCGGTACATCAAAACTCATAAACTCATAATATAACTGTCATCGAAACCTTAAGCGTGCGGACCCTACGGGTTCGAGAACAATGTAGACATGACCTAGAACTATTCTCGGTCAATAACCAATAGCGGAACCTGGATGCTCATATTGGCTCCCACATATTCTACGAAGATCTTTATCGGTCAAACCGCATAACAACATACGTTGTTCCTTTGTCATCGGTATGTTACTTGCCCGAGATTCGATCGTCGGTATCCAATACCTAGTTCAATCTCGTTACTGGCAAGTCTCTTTACTCGTTACGTAATGCATCATTCCGTAACTAACTCATTAGCTACATTGCTTGCAAGGCTTATAGTGATGTGCATTACCGAGAGGGCCCAGAGATACCTCTCCGACAATCGGAGTGACAAAACCTAATCTCGAAATACGCCAACCCAACATGTACCTTTGGAGACACCTGTAGTACTCCTTTATAATCACCCAGTTACGTTGTGACGTTTGGTAGCACCCAAAGTGTTCCTCCGGTAAACGGGAGTTGCATAATCTCATAGTTACAGGAACATGTATAAGTCATGAAGAAAGCAATAGCAACATACTAAACGATCAAGTGCTAGGCTAACGGAATGGGTCATGTCAATCACATCATTCTCCTAATGATGTGATCCCGTTAATCAAATGACAACACATGTCTATGGTTAGGAAACATAACCATCTTTGATTAATGAGCTAGTCAAGTAGAGGCATACTAGTGACGTTATGTTGGTCTATGTATTCACACATGTATTATGTTTCCGGTTAATACAATTCTAGCATGAATAATAAACATTTATCATGATATAAGGAAATAAATAATAACTTTATTATTGCCTCTAGGGCATATTTCCTTCAGTCTCCCACTTGCACTAGAGTCAATAATCTAGTTCACATCGCCATGTGATTTAACACCAATATTCATATCTGTATATGATTAACACCCATAGTTCACATCGTCATGTGACCAACACCCAAAGGGTTTACTAGAGTCAATAATCTAGTTCACAACGCTATGTGATTAACACCCAAAGAGTACTAAGGTGTGATCATGTTTTGCTCGTGAGAGAAGCTTAGTCAACGGGTCTGTCACATTAAGAGCCGTATGTATTTTGCAAATATTCTATGTCTACAATGCTCTGCACGGAGCTACTCTAGTTAATTGCTCCCACTTTCAATATGTATCCAAATTGAGACTTAGAGTCATCTGGATTGGTGTAAAAGCTTGCATCGTTGTAACTTTTTACGATGGGCTCTTTTATCACCTCCATAATCGAGAAACATCTCCTTGTTTCTCTAAGGATAATTTTGACCAATGTCCAGTGATCTACTTCTAGATCACTATTGTACTCCCTTGCCAAACCAGGGCAGAGTATACAATAGGTCTGGTCCATAGCATGCTTTATAGAACCTATGACTGAGGCATAGGGAATGACTTTCATTATCTTTTCTATTTTCTGCCGTGGTCGGGACTTGAGTCTTACTCAATTTCACACCTTTGCAACACAGGCAAGAACTCTTTCTTTGACTGTTCCATTTTGAACTATTTCAAAATCTTGACAAGGTATGTACTTATTGAAAAACTTATCAAGCGTCTTGATCTATCTCAATAGATCTTGATGCTCAATACGTAAGTAGTTTTACTGAGGTCTTTCTTTGAAAAACTCCTTTCAAACATTCCTTTATGCTTTCCAGAAAATTCTACATCATTTCCGATCAATAATATGTCATTCACATATACTTATCAGAAATGCTACAGAGCTCCCACTCACTTTATTGTAAATCCAAAAGTCTGTATAAAACCATATGCTTTGATCAACTCATCAAAGCGTATATCCCAACTCCGAGATGCTTGCACCAGTCCATTGATGGATCACTGGAGCTTGCACATTTTGTTAGCACCTTTAGGATTGACAAAACCTTCTGGTTGCATCATATACAACTCTTCTTTAAAGAATCCATTGAGGAATACAGTTTTGACATCCATTTGCCAGATTTCATAAAATGTGGCAATTGCTAACATGATTCAGACAGACTTAAGCATCGATACGAGTGAGAAAATCTCATCGTATTCAACACCTTGAACTTGTCAAAAACCTTTCGCAACAAGTCGAGCTTAGTAGATAGTAACACTACTATCAGTGTCCGTCTTCCTCTTGAAGATCCATTTATTTAACATGGCTTGCTGATCATCGAGCAAGTCAATCAAAGTCCATACTTTGTTCTCATACATGGATCATATCTCAGATTTTATGGCCTCAAGCCATTTCGTGGAATCTGGGCTCATCATCGCTTCCTCATAGTTCGTAGGTTCATCATGGTCTAGTAACATGACTTCCAGAACATGATTACCGTACCACTCTGGTGCGGATCTTACTCTGGAAGACCTACGAGGTTTGGTAGCAACTTGATCTGAAGTTTCATGATCATCATCATTAACTTCCTCACTAATTGGTGTAGGAATCACTGGAACTGATTTCTGTGATGAACTACTTTCCAATAAGGGAGAAGGTACAATTACCTCATCAAGTTCTACTTTCCTCCCACTCACTTCTTTCGAGAGAAACTTCTTCTCTAGAAAGGATCCATCTTAGCAACGAATAACTTGCCTTCAGATCTGTGATAGAAGGTGTACCCAATAGTTACCTTTGGGTATTCTATGAAGACGCACTTATCCGATTTGGGTTCGAGCTTATCAGGTGAAAACTTTTTCACATAAGCATCGCAGCCCCAAACTTTAAGAAACGAAAACTTTGGTTTCTCGCCAAACCACAGTTCATAAGGCGTCGTCTCAACGGATTTTGATGGTGCCCTATTTAAAGTGAATGCAGCTGTCACTAATGCATAACCCCAAAATGATAGTGGTGAACCGATAAGAGACATCATAGATCGCACCATATCCAATAAAGTGCGGTTACGATGTTCCGACACACCGTTACATTGTGGTGTTCCAGGTGGCATGAGTTTGTGAAACTATTCCACATTGTTTTAATTGAAGACCAAACTCGTAACTCAAATATTCTCCTCCACGATCAGATCGTAGAAACTTTATTTTCTTGTTACGATGATTCTCCACTTCACTCTGAAATTCTTTGAACTTTTCAAATGTTTCAGACTTGTGTTTCATTAAGAAGATATACTCATATCTGCTCAAATCATCTCGTGAAGGTCAGAAAATAACGATACCCGCCACGAGAATCAATACTCATTGGACCGCATACATCAGTATGTATTATTTCCAATAAGTCACTAGCTCGTTCCATTGTTCCGGAGAACGGAGTTTTAGTCATCTTGCCCATAAGGCACGGTTCGCAAGCATCAAATGATTCATAATCAAGTGATTCCAAAAATCCATATTTATGGAGTTTCTTCATGCGCTTTACACCGATATGACCCAAACAGAAGTGCCACAAATAAGTTGCAGTATCATTATCAAATTTGCATCTTTTGGCATCAATATTATGATTATGTGTATCACTACGATCGAGATCCAACAAACTATTTTCATTGGGTGTATGACCATCGAAGGCTTTATTCATGTAAACAGAATAACAATTATTCTTTGACTTTAAATGAATAATTGTATTGCAATAAACATGATCAAATCATATTCATGCTCAACGCAAATGCCAAATAACATTTATTTAGGTTTAACACTAATCCCGAAAGTATAGGGAGTGTGCGATGATGATCATATCAATCTTGGAACCACTTCCAACACATATCGTCACTTCACCCTCAACTAGTCTCTGTTTATTCTGTAACTCCTGTTTCGAGTTACTAATATTTAGCAACCGAACAAGTATCAAATACTCAGGGGTTACTATAAACACTAGTAAGGTACACATCAATAACCTGTATATCAAATATACCCTTGTTCACTTTGCCATCCTTCTTATCCACCAAATATTCAGGGCATTTCCACTTCCAGTGACCATTTCCTTTGCAGTATAATCATTCAGTTTCAGGCTTTGGTCCAGCTTTGGGCTTCTTCGCGGGAGTGACAACTTGCTTGTCATTCTACTTGAAGTTTCCCTTTCTTTCCCTTTGCCCTTTTCTTGAAACTAGTGATCTTGTCAACCATCAACACTTGATGCTCTTTCTTGATTTCTACCTTCGTCGATTTCAACATCACGAAGAGCTCGGGAATCGTTTTCGTCATCCCTTGCATACTGTAGTTCATCACAAAGTTCTACTAACTTGGTGATGGTGACTAGAGAACTCTGTCAATCACTATCTTATCTGTAAGATTAACTCCCACTTGATTCAAGCGATTGTAGTACCCAGACAATCTGAGCACATGCTCACTAGTTGAGCGATTCTCCTCCATCTTTTAGCCATAGAACTTGTTGGAGACTTCATATCTCTCAACTCGGGTATTTGCTTGAAATATTAACTTCAACTCCTGGAACATCTCATATGGTCCATGACGTTCAAAACGTCTTTGAAGTCCCGATTCTAAGCCGTTAAGCATGGTGCACTAAACTATCAAGTAGTCATCATATTGAGCTAGCCAAACGTTCATAACATCTGCATCTGCTCCTGCAATAGGTCTGTCACCTAGTGGTGCATTAAGGACATAATTCTTCTGTGCAGCAATGAGGATAAACCTCAGATCACGGATCCAATCCGCATCATTGCTACCATCATCTTTCAACACAATTTTCTCTAGGAACATATCAAAATAAACATATGAAAGCAACAATGCAAGCTATTGATCTACAACATAATTTGCAAAATACTACCAGGACTAAGTTCATGATAAATTTAAGTTCAATTAATCATATTACTTAAGAACTCCCACTTAGATAGACATCCCTCTAATCCTCTAAGTGATTACGTGATCCATATCAACTACACCATGTCCGATCGTCATGTGAGATGGAGTAGTTTCAACAGTGAACATCAATATGTTGATCATATCTACTATACGATTCACGCTCGACCTTTCGGTCTCCGTGTTCCGAGGCCATATCTGTTATATGCTAGGCTCGTCAAGTTTTAACCTGAGTATTTCGCGTGTGCAACTGTTTTGCACCCGTTGTATTTGAACGTAGAGCTTGTCACACCCGATCATCACGTGGTGTCTCAGCATGAAGAACTTTCACAACGGTGCATACTCAGGGAGAACACTTCTTGAAAATTTTAGTGAGAGATCATCTTAAAATGCTATCGTCAATCAAAGAAAGATAAGATGCATAAAGGATAAACATCACATGCAATCAATATAAGTGATATGATATGGCCATTATCATCTTGTGCTTGTGATCTCCATCTTCGAAGCACTGTCATGATGTCTATCGTTACCGGCACGACACCATGATCTTCATCATCTTGATCTATATCAATGTGTCGTCACATGGTCATCTCGCCAACTATTGCTCTTGCAACTATTGCTATCGTATAGCGATAAAGTAAAGCAATTATTTGGCACTTGCATCTTATGCAACAAAGAGACAACCATAGGGCTTCTGCCAGTTGCCGATAACTTCAACTAAAACATGATCATCTCATACAACAACTTATATCTCATCACGTCTTGACCATATCACATCACAACATGCCCTGCAAAAACAAGTTAGACGTCCTCTACTTTGTTGTTGCAAATTTTACGTGGCTGCTACGGGCTGAGCAAGAACCGTTCTTACCTATGCATCAAAACCACAACGATAGTTCATCAAGTTAGTGCTGTTTTAACCTTCTCAAGGACCGGGCGTAGCCACACTCGGTTCAACTAAAGTTGGAGAAACAGAAACCCGCTAGTCACCTGTGTGCGAAGCACGGTGGTAAAACCAGTCTCGCGTAAGTGTACGCGTAATGTCGGTCCGGGCCACTTCATCCAACAATACCGCTGAACCAAAGTATGACATGCGGGTAAGCAGTATGACTTGTATCGCCCACAACCCACTTGTGTTCTACTCGTGCAAATAACATCAACGCATAAAACCTAGGCTCGGATGCCACTGTTGGGGAACGTAGTAATTTCAAAAAAAAAATCCTACACACACGCAAGATCATGGTGATGCATAGCAACGAGAGGGGAGAGTGTTGTCCACGTACCCTCGTAGACCGTAAGCGGAAGCGTTAGCACAACGCGGTTGATGTAGTCGTATGTCTTCACGGCCCGACCGATCAAGCACCGAAACTACGGCACCTCCAAGTTCTAGCACACATTCAGCTCGATGATGTCCCTCGAACTCCGATCCAGCCGAGTGTCGAGGGAGAGTTCCGTCAGCACGACGGCGTGGTGACGATCTTGATGTTCTACCGTCGCAGGGCTTCGCCTAAGCACCACTATGATATTATCGAGGAGGACTATGGTGGAGGGGGGCACCGCACACGGCTAATAGATCTCAAGGATCAATTGTTGTTGTGTCTTTGGGGTGCCCCCGTGCCCCCATATATATAGGAGCAAGGGGGGAGGCGGCCGGCCTATGGAGGAGGCGCACCAAGGGGGGAGTCCTACTCCCACCGGGAGTAGGACTCCTCCTTTCCTTGTTAGAGAAGAAAAGAGGAGGAGAGGGAGAAGGAAAAGGGGGCCGGCCCCCTTGTCCAATTCAGACCAGGGGGGGGGGGGCGCAGGCCTCCTTCCTTTTGGCCTCTCTCCTCTATTCCCGTATGGCCCAATAAGGCCCATATACTCCCCGGCGAATTCCCGTAACTCTCCGGTACTCCGAAAAATACCCGAATCACTCGGAACCTTTCCGAACTCTGAATATAGTCGTCCAATATATCGATCTTTACGTCTCGACCATTTCGAGACTCCTTGTCATGTCCCCGATCTCATCCGGGACTCCGAACTCCTTCGGTACATCAAAACTCATAAACTCATAATATAACTGTCATCGAAACCTTAAGCGTGCGGACCCTACGGGTTCGAGAACAATGTAGACATGACCTAGAACTATTCTCGGTCAATAACCAATAGCGGAACCTGGATGCTCATATTGGCTCCCACATATTCTACGAAGATCTTTATCGGTCAAACCGCATAACAACATACGTTGTTCCCTTTGTCATCGGTATGTTACTTGCCCGAGATTCGATCGTTGGTATCCAATACCTAGTTCAATCTCGTTACTGGCAAGTCTCTTTACTCGTTACATAATGCATCATTCCGTAACTAACTCATTAGCTACATTGCTTGCAAGGCTTATAGTGATGTGCATTACCGAGAGGGCCCAGAGATACCTCTCCGACAATCGGAGTGACAAAACCTAATCTCGAAATACGCCAACCCAACATGTACCTTTGGTGACACCTGTAGTACTCCTTTATAATCACCCAGTTACGTTGTGACGTTTGGTAGCACCCAAAGTGTTCCTCCGGTAAACGGGAGTTGCATAATCTCATAGTTACAGGAACATGTATAAGTCATGAAGAAAGCAATAGCAATATACTAAACGATCAAGTGCTAGGCTAACGGAATGGGTCATGTCAATCACATCATTCTCCTAATGATGTGATCCCATTAATCAAATGACAATACATGTCTATGGTTAGGAAACATAACCATCTTTGATTAATGAGCTAGTCAAGTAGAGGCATACTAGTGACGTTATGTTGGTCTATGTATTCACACATGTACTATGTTTCCGGTTAATACAATTCTAGCATGAATAATAAACATTTATCATGATATAAGGAAATAAATAATAACTTTATTATTGCCTCTAGGGCATATTTCCTTCAATTTTGTCATGCTAACCAACATGTGGTTGGATGGTTAGGAGGACAATGGTTTCTCGAGCCCACCAAGGTTAAAGTCCCGGTGCTCGCATTTATCTTGTGTTAGTTTCAGTATTTTCTGGCGATGTGCGTTCAGTGGGAGGAGACGTTCCACTCGACTATGAGGCACCTATGGTGACTTCATAAAATCTCAAGATCATATATGCTGGCCCACTCTCTCGAAGGTGCTCATAGGGGTAGGGTCCGCGTGTGTGCGCTTATAGTGGTGAGTGCTTGCGCATATATATGAGCCCTTGCATCTGTACCGTGTTAAACAAATACATGTCATGATTATATGGTCACTGGCTCACCCGTACAACTCCGTATTTTGTTGATGACACAATCAATTGACCAGTCAAACATTCCACGTGGCGCAACTAGTGTTGCACCATCGGGGTGCGTAACCGTGGGGCCCACCTGTCAGCCCGTATATGAAAGAAAGAAAATGGTAGTTTGAGTCTGTACTGTGTTAATAAAATAGGAGTACATTTTAGGGTGATCATACGGTCACTGGCTCACCATACAACTCCGTAATTTGTTGATAACACGATCAATTGACCAGTTAAACGGTCCACATTTAGCAGCGCACATTACCATAGGGCCCACCCGTCAGCGCGTATATGAAGGACAGAAATGGTAATAAATTAGTGGTCGGTGGGTATTTGAAGTCGTGAGACCTCTGGTTGAGGGCGCGTTAATTGCGTGGTGGGGTGGGGATCGTCAGAGAAAAAGCTCGGCGCACGGGGGGGGGGGGGCTAGAGGGATGGCCCGTGCGGCGGCGGACCGGCGGTGGGGAGTGGTTTCGGGGAGGGCGGGGCGGCATAGCGGCGCGGGCTGGCCGCGGGTGGCGGGGGCCGGGGGTTCGGCCGGTGGTGTCTGGCAGCTCAGGGGGGTGGAGTTTGATGATAAACTGGAGGCCCTTGATTTCGTATCCAACGGCTGGAAAATCTATGGACCAGAGATTAAAAAGTCAGTCGACTGACGTGTAGCCTCACCCCGCACGTACACATGCACGCATGCAAGACACACACCCATGCAGGCGTGCAACACTGACACGTACACATAACATACACACACACGCATGCTGGCGTGCAACACTGACACGTACACATGCACTCACGAACACACGCACGTACGCACCCATGCATGCAACACTGAAACGTACCCTTGCACGCACGCAACACTTGCATGCCTGCATGCACACAACACACGGCGCAAGACACACGCTCAACCTATACGTGCATGCACCCTTTGTTAAGGACATGGATTGTTACGGGTATTAATCAATCTTATCTATGATAAGAAGAGCATTGATGTTTGCAGCGGTCTTTATGAATCACAACGTATCGAACGGGCTATCAACATAGTAGGCTTATCTACATGAAAAAGATGACGTCACACTCCATGAACAATCATCGGTTTATGAAATTCCCGCTTCTGACCGCCCTGGCCCACCAAAGGTTCCTCTGCTATGCGCTGCCTGCATTGGGTCACTGACATGCAGGCCATGTACCCAAAGAGCCCACACGTTAGTGGAAGAATGGCGCGGTGTCCTAGGTCACAGTCGAGGGCGCCACTCGCTGCACGCCCGGCTGAACACGCCTCCTTCCCGCATTCAAACGCCTCCATGAAACCCGCCCGTGTGGAAGCCGAGAAACCCACTCTGGACACATGTTCGTTCATGACCGGGCCGACATTAAACGCAACGCCGGCCGAGCTCCTCCTGTCCGCCTTCTATTTAATCTCCTATTTAAACGAGCCAAACACCGGCCAAGAATCGCACACCTCCGCCGCTCCCCTATCTCCTCCTTCACCATTTTGTCCACTCTTACAATGGCTTATGAAGAGTAGTTATTCCGCATCCAAGCCGGCTGGGTAGCCCGCCGGATACGAGCTATGCAGCTCACTGATCCACCTCCATCCCCTCGCCCGACGGAGCCAGTTGCTGCCCCAAGCCGGCACGCAGCAACTCGCCTCTCCAGGCCAGCTCGACGAGGAGCGGCGCACGGGCGTCGTTGCTGCCGTCCACGCCGCCGCCTCATACCGCGTCTCCCATTTTTGTGGCCGAGACTCCCATGCCGGCGGCCGCCATGCAAGCAGCGACAGAAGCCGGGTGCACGGAGAGCGACGAGTCGGTGGCCAGCGCCTCCGCGTTCGCCACCATCATCGAGGAGAAGTAGAACACGGGAGGCCGCCGCCGCTTGGGTCCCATGAAGGCCACCGCAGAGGCGACGCCGGCATACACAACAGGTGTCTTGCCGGATCCTTTTGTTCCGAGGACCTTCGTCAACCCCGCATGGGCTCCACAGAAGAGGGGAATGTTAGGATGAACTCGAGCTGGTGCTGGCCATGGCGAAGTAGTGGCCGGTGATGAACTCGAACCGGTGCCGACCACCATCATCTTCGGCATCATCTAATGATATCAGTTGGGCAGTGGGAAAGCGAGCCGTCCTTTGCGCTGAAGCATATACCTCCGGGGCTCCCGGCAGTCCGGTGATCGTGCTGCCGGACATGAGGAACACAAATCGATCGGTGGGCGACCATTTAGGCCAGGTATTATATACCTGTGCTGTCCAGAACTAGCACCCCGTAGTTCATTTGAATGTAATGAAATCCGTCATGTTTGTATGAAAATCCGGTATTTTATATGATTTCCGTCGTTGTTATATGAAATATCAGTTTGTCTACGTGTTTGCGTGAATTTCGTCCGGTTGGTTGAGTTGCTGTCATAATGTGTGCGGCTACGGTTGGATGGCGTAATTTGCGGGTCGCCGGTCGGTCTGCGGGCAGCTCGGGCGGCGTTGTGGGACAAAAAAACACAGCTCGTGCGAGCTCGTCTCCAACGTGCGCGCTGGAGGATGCATGAGCACCCGAGCCATTCCTCGTTCATCGGTGGCAAAGGCACCGGTGGACAAAAGGGTCGCCAATATTTTGGCTACCCCGGGCAAGATCCAAACAGCCCCTCCCAACAGATTCAAATCCCTCGTTCGCCGTGGAATTTTGCCATGTGTTGTTTTCATGGACTAGCAAGATGCCCGTGCATTGCACGGAACATCAAGATGCATTTTTTTACAAACTCCCGCATGCATGCAAGGGATAATTAATGTCCTCCTTTGCTAGTACCACGAGGCAAACACCATTAATATTGCATCGATTAGTGTTAGTGGCCTTGTATATCTGCAAATTGTAATTTTGATAGTGGCCCCTTGTATATAAAAATGGAGGGAGAAAGATGAGAGATAAGGTGAGGAGGAGTGGGGCGTGGTGGTGACTGGTGGTCGGACTGGGCGGAGGCATGGGGATGGACGGCGCATTATGTCTAGGTTTGTATCTCTCTCACACACACCCACGTAGGTGGGGGACGTGCACGAAGAGAAGAGGTGCACGCACGGTGCACGTACTCCCGTCTCTTTCCCAACCACACCCGCGCGGGTACACGGTGGAGCTCATTTCTGTACGAAAAGGCAGCCCACGTGGTAATTTGACACGTGTACTGTTATCCACTTGGTGGAGGGAGGATCGTCTACCACGGGTGAACAAACAAATTGCGACTTGACGTGTTATGTTAAAAAAGAGGCAAACCATGTGGGGCCTACCTTAGAGGCAAGGCTCTATACACTGGAGTACTTTTGATGTGTCCCGTCAACTCGCAGAACGAGGAGAAGCTTGCTTAGTACACCGTCTCCCCCGCCCACGGGCGCGGTGGCTCGCAGGATGAGGTGAAGCTTGCTTACGAGTAGTAGTAGTACTACTGTACGCCTTACGCCCGCTCCCTCGCCCACGCGGCGGTGGCTCGCAGCATGAGGAGAAAATTTTACTACTCCCTCCGTTTACTTCTCGTCCCTACTATGTACCTTGGTTAGAGAGATTATCATATTGTTTGGAATATATATGTCTTTACTACTCCCTCCATTTACTTATACAAGGCCACTATAAAAAATACATTTTGCATCTATACAAGGCCACAAATAGTAATCGAGACAAAAGTTACTACTCCCTCCTTTCCAGTTTATGGCTCAATTTCAAAATCTCTCCAACCAAGGTAGACGGTGAGTGGTCGAATTAATTTTGTAGTTTGCACAAGTAATTAGTACGCCCGTTTTTCTCAAGAGTTATGTTTACTGAGGCATTAATTAGAACGAATGCATGAATGACCACTAAATTTCCATGAACTTCTACATGCATTGGTGAGTTTCCTCTTGACACTGCTTGCATCGGGTGATCTAACGCACCTCGAAATCCAACATGTAATGGTACTACTACTAGTAGTAGAATTGAGACTTATCAAACGGAAAAACGAATGTTTTTTAGATGAGCCCTATAAACCCTAGTGGGTACGTACTCCGTAAAAACAGATTTTTCCAAAACTAAGTCGCTCCCTTTCATGAATTCTGTAGTATACTCCTCCGTCGACGCTCCCTTTCATGAATTTGTACTTCCTGTCGCCGACATGTGGGACATATAGCAACCGGGTCGACGTGTCAAGCACCAAATAACAGTGCAGAACAGCAGGGGGACGCACCCCACTCGTACCGGCCCAGTAGTAGTAATGAGCAATGAGACGTCAAATCACAATGCCGCACCTTCCCAGACGGACGAAGCAACCATTATTTCACACTTCGGTTCGCCATCATCTCAAACCACGTAGTATTGCTTCTGCCTCAAGAGGGACACGCGCATCGCCTTGGTACATCATGACACGTGGGACCGCATGACAGGCCATGCTCCCCCGCCGATCGCTCGGTAAAATCACCTCATTTTTACTATACTTCCTCCGTATCGGTTTACTACATGGCATGCACGTCGTTCTAGGTTGAGAATTTAACTGGCTATATATGTGATGAACAGTACTCTAGCCTTTTAAAAAATGTATACTTTTGTACAGTAGTAGTATCGATGGATTGCGCCATGGAGCAAAAATTGAAATTAAAAAAAGGTGGTACATATAGAGAGCGCTCGTCGCCAAATTATGCATATAGTACTATTAAAAAAGCTAGTACGTGCTTAATTGGGGTGCTAAATTCTATTAAAGAAATACTAGTAGTATGTACATACTGAAGAGTTAAAGTAACGAGAAGAAACATAACATAGTTCTGCTGGGGGCTCAGCACAACACACCCCTCAAATTAAACTAAGCACACCTGAAATTAAACTATGCAACTAATCCGGTAGACACTGCATTAGAACCACCATGAGCAACGATACTGACACCTTACTCACTCGGAGTCCTCGTCCACGTCCTCGACTTCGTCCTTGTCCCTCTTCCTCTTGGCCGATACTTCTTTGCTTGAACCGCACACTTGGCTCTTGCTCTTCATCCAACCCTTGTAGATATTGAAACAAAGGTAGCCATCCATTGCAGCGTAGTGGATGTGGTCTATATCTAGTACATTCCGCTGCCATGCATGACGATGAAACGTGTAATGAGGTTTCTCCAGTTTACGATATGAAGGATGAACCATGGCTCCTGCCAGGGTCAGCATTGAAGGCTGCACGAGAGGGCAGCAGCCGATTCTTCTGGAGGTCGAAGGGGTTGCCTACAACGAGGCCTATCCGACCCAGGACTTCTTTGTCGTTCCTAAAGTCTACAGTAACGAATTTGACTAGGTTGCTCTCGAGGAAGTTCTTAAAATCTAGACATTCAATGTCGGCATGGCAGATGTGGTAGACCAAGCATAAGTCATGCACGCAAACCTGGATCACGGCGGGCTTCTTCCTCTCTTCGTCCTTTAGATCCTTCTCTCGTCCCAGGACTGTGGTGTACTCAACATCTAGCCCAGCGACCCACTCATCATCTGAGTTTTCGAACATGCGTCTGAAGCGAGAAAGGCATCCTTTCACCGTCGCGGAAGAACGGGTGTAGATGACGTCGAACTCATCGCCGGTGATGGTTCTAACCTTGTACTCACCGCCGATCATGGAGATTTGGGACGCCATGGATTTGGGAGGAGGGTTAGGATTAGTGGAACTGCCGTAATGTGAAAGGACGGGACGACTAGGAGCGAACCGCCGTAGTATTAAAGGACGTGCGGGGACGAGTAGGAGCGAACTGCCAGCGTGCGAACGGCAGGGTAGTGGCTTTCCATTCTCCCATGATACGGGCTTCCGAGAGCCCTTGGATCTGAGATCGAACGGTTGCATGGCGTGATTCTAGACCTATGGGTGAATATCCTATCCTGGAGGGTTATTCTGCAAATTTTCAGCAACTTAGCATGCGACCGTTTGATCTCAGATCCAAGGGCTGCCAGCAGCCCGTATCATGGTCGCGCCTACCACGACCGTCGCGTCGCTCGCGCGGTCGCGCCCTTGGAGATTTAACACGGTGCGTTAGGCTATCTGATGTTGGCATGTCATACATAGTCATCACTTAGTCACTCATACTACAACAAGGTTAGCTATAAGGTTGGCTATAAGTGTTTTTTTACTTCTCTCTATCTCTTTCTTCGTACTCCCTCCGTCCCATAATATAAGAACGTTTTTGACACTAGTGTAGTGCCAAAAACGTTCTTATATTATGGGACACAGGGAGTACTAGTATTTATTGCATTTGCCAAGGAGTGACCTCTTCCAATGAAATGGTGTGCTTATTAGTTTTTTGTTGCTAAGTTTGCTTCATTTAATTAGCTATAGACTCAAAATTGTCTTTTCACCTAGGTACACGCGCTTAGCACCGTTTCTTCCTTGGGTCACCAAACTAGTCTCTCTCTTCTTGATTAACTTGCCACATCAGACTTTATGCCTATGTGGCAAGCTTAGCACCTGTAGGAGCAAGTAAGTACAATAGTGCGCTTTACATGGCATTTTTGCATATGTGGAGGAAAGAGAGGCAAGGAAAAAGTGGAGAAGTGGGCTCTCATGCAAGAGCCAGCCTCTACTACATGGTGGAGCATTGGGAGAGGCACCTGTATGGAGGTGGTCAGGAATCAGAAGACTCACGCCGGTCGTAGCGCCGCAGTTAAAATGATAATGGCAAGTCAAATCACGGGGCCCCACCTGTCCAGCAGTAACTCGCTGTCAAATCACACAGCCCTACGTTTGCAGCAGCCTACTCCCTCGTCTTCTCGCGTCTCTGTCGAACCGACTAGGCGGAACTGCCCCACCTACCGCGCAGGAAAAGCCCCGCCCTCGACTTTTAAATACAACTACATCCGCTTAAGAATCCAATGATATACTTTTTGTGACATAGTAACTCATATTTAGTTAGTCAAATGGATGACCTAGAACTACGTGCACGCCCTATAAACCGAGACGCCTAAAAATAAAAAACCGAGACGGAGAGGGTAGTTCAGCACGTATCTTTTTAGATCAATATAGTCGGGATTCACCAAGGAGCAAAACCAAGTGGTAGGCTGCTCCTGTCGTGTTGGCGTAGCAACTCAAGCAGGGTCAGTCCGCACACGAAATGGCGACACACTTAACAGGACCCCTTTGGCCGACATGTGGCTCATCCACCGTCTTGTTCCACGTGTGATGCACCAAATTACAGTTCGGAGCAGCGGTTGGAATTGGAGGCACCCCGGTCGTAGCGCCGCAGTAGTAGAAAATGAGCGATGAGGGGTCAAATCACAAAGCCCCACCTTTCCCGCATTAAGCTGGACGGACGAAGCAACCATCATTTCACTCTAGGGCGCAAGAGCATAAAGAAAAGAGAAAACAATGATGCGTGCGGCAGCTACCTAGGGCACCCTAGGGTAGGGGTCTCCACTACAGATCCTTTTTTTGAAAGCGCCTCCACTACAAATCGGCTTCTCCCTCGTCCTCTTGAAGAAAACCGATGATGAGTGCGGCGGTAGGGTTTGTAGGAGTACTACGGCGTGCGGGGCCACGTCGTAGTAAACGGGTTCGAGTCGACGCCTTAAATATGTGTGGGCCGCTTGGTTTTACGGGAACGAGGCAGCATTTTGGGTTCGGGGACCAGTGGAGATATAGTACGTACAAAAAATTGTGGACGTAGGTTCGACCGAAAGGCAATGATGCATGGGCCCTGCATTTTGATATACCCGGGGCCGCGTGAAATTTGCTACTCTACTCAAAACTAGTAAGGTACACATGCATTGAACGCATGAGATTTCGAAACCAAATTATGAATAAATACACACTATAGCATGTAAAGCTTTGAGTCATATATGCATGATGTAGATGTTCGTTTAGTTCTTATAGTTCATCTCATTCAAAATCAATTAGTTTTATAAAAATGTTAAGATTCATGGGGTTGTGCATTGTAAAGCATAAAGTAAAAAACAAATAATGGCAATTCATTTAGAAAAAAATCAATTATGATACAGAAGATTCTAGAACAAAGGAGAAGTGCTTGTGTTTTGAGGTTTGTGCATTATGCTTAAGTTCAACCATGGAGTCTTCTAAATTGTACATGTGGCAGATCTGGTGGAATGTTGATGATATCCAACGGCCAGTAGTGCTCGGATTTGCCATCTCTGCACTGTCGGATTAGCTTCATCCAGCGACCATCTTTCAAAGTTATTGGCACACTATATAGTTCTTGTGCCATAGTTGCATGTTTTGGAAAAAAGCTACTAGTGGGTTGTACTATCTATTTAGGAATAGAAGATGTATACATGGAAGTTGTAGGGAAAGAGATGACATGGAGCATCTCAATTCCTATGAGTAGGGATTGGAAAAGAGATGTCATTTGGTTCACATCATAGGAACTTTTCTATTGAATCTAGAGATGACATGTATCTCAATTCCTATGAGGAGGGATTAGAAAAGAGATGTAATTTGGTTCATATCATAGGAACTTTTCTATTGAATATACGCTAATGTTTATTTTCCTTTGAAATTAAGGGAGTATAGGAATCCATTCATATGAACCAAGTGGCTCTAAAGCTATAGAAATGATATCATGTTTATTTCCTTTGAAATGTGGAGTATATGAATCTATTCCTATGAACCAATTGGCTCTAAAGGAAAAAATCCTATAAAAATCATATCATATAGAGTTCCTATGATATTCCTCGACACCAAAGGATGGTTGAAATTGCTGCGGGTGATACGATGGTCTTTCTTTGTAGACTCCTCCCCATCTTTATAGTTACCTCTCGAAGATGAATGAAATGATATATACAGGGTATTCTACATGTGCAATTTGGTACACGAAAACTCGGTAAAAGTTTGCGAGGTTCGAATTTTCAATAAAGCTATATGCACTGCATTTCGGAACGGAGGGAGCATACGGCAGTTGCTAACACTCACGTGGAAGATTTGTGTGTAGGAGGAGTGGCTGTTCTGTTAAATGACATGGCAAAACTGACACTGTCGGATGCCGATCTAACGGTTCTTACGGCGTTCGTCAGGAAAAGGCTTGTGGCGAACGTTTGTCGGATAATGATTTACGGACACATGCATTGCATTGATACGTGCCCCCCTCTCTCTCACGCACACGCACCCTCACGAGTCACGACTCTCCCGAGTCCTCTCGCAGACTCGCACGTCGCACCCACCGTCTATCTGCAGGTAGACGTCACGCACATATGTGCTCTTCACACCCTACCCTCAGAACTTCTAAAAAACAAAAGACGTCGCGCACATTTTATTTTAGCTCACACGTCACACACTTATACTATTACTCTTGCGGCGAACGTTCTTTGGGCATAGTATATTGTACTCTCACGAAGAGAAGCGGTGCACGCACGCACTAGTTCTCTCACACCCACTCGCGGGTACACGTAGGAGCGCATTTTTTTGAAGCTGGTACAACAAAATCACTCCACTATATATATAAGCAGGAGCCTTAGCGCTTGCTTTACTAGGGTTCCTCTCGTTCACTCTCTCATGCTCTCCAGATCTAAGCAAGACATAGGTGGCCACACTCTCTCTCAGCTCACGGCTGGTCACAAATCCGGCCGGACAACCTCGACCGGGGCAGGGGTGTAGGTGCATCGTTCACGCTGTCGTCGGCGGCGAGGGAGGAGACCAACGGCTGCCCGCGCGTCCCGATCGGCGGCCGTGCCGTTCTCTCCGAGAGAGCGCCGGCTCGGGAGGGCCTCCGACCCCTTCTTCCTCCCTGCGGTATTGTGGCCAAGATGCGGCCTCCCGACGCCGTCTTTGCCACATGCCGACGACCCTCAGGTATATATTCCTTCGAAACCTGCCTTGCTCTACTGCCCCAGCTCCCTTCGTGTGGATCTTTTTCTACTTCCGTCCGCTGTTCCAAAGCCACCTAGACTTTTACTATTATTAGAGGTAAAGCTAGTTCATACAGTCGACTCTAAGCGTTGGTTCAAACAGGGAAGAAAGTGGGAAAGCTGTAGCATGAATCTAGGACTTGGTTCTAAGAGAAAACGGGGGAAAGTAGTAGATACTGGCTACCCAACCAGTCTCTTGGTTGAAAAGACGAAGAAAGCATGGTGGGTGGTGAAGGGTGGGGGGAAGTGGACCTATCTCTTGGTTGAAAAAGGAAAGAAAGTGACGGGTGTTGGGGGACAACGCAAATGAGAATGAGCAGGTCTAGATTTCTTGTGCTCACATAGGAAAATGTGGCCGAGGAGATAAAAAATGGGACAAATGTAGACATGCTGCCTGAGTGTTTGCCGCTCTCGGCAGCCACATCTGCCTCACCACTTTATGTCCCTGCTGTCCCTATGCCCATATCGCTACCGTTAATGTAAAATCACATGAAGCATTAAGCAATGCCACCTAATGTCACTATAAGTAATGGTCTAGTGCCGTCGATAAATTGAAGCAATGCCACCACAATTTGATGAAGTGCTTCCATCTTGCTTTATTTCCCATGAATTGTGTTTTTGCAGTTACACTTAAATCTCACAGCGCTAACATTGCTTCATCCCAGTGGAACTTCACAGATTTGATTGCACATTTATTGACCATGTGCTACTCTCATGACAGTAATACTAATGCTATTTCTGCATGTTAATCTAGTGGCATTGTTGATGTGACGTGATGCTACTTACTTAAGGACTCTTCATACTGTCAATCTAGTGCCAATTATAACACAATAGATGCTGCTATTAATCATACGCCACTGCAAATATCTGTCACTATTTAAATATCTGTCACTGTTTAAATGTCTGTCTCCAAATCATTTTGGGATGCTGTCTCTGTATCGTTTCTATCCGCGCAATCAAAAGCACACACCTCAGTTTTAGTACAACTACGCAAAATGAGATGGCTGTCCCCCGTTTCCATCGTCTAACCTCCCGTCTTCAAGGTATTCCTACATTGGTAGTAACTAAGGTAGAATGACCAACGCAATCTAAAAGAAGCTGATTCGTACGTTTTACTTCCTGATTGCAGTGCAGGGAGGAGCAAAAACAACTGCATCCTAGTCCGGAATGCACTTTCTACAAGTTCATCCATGGACCAAGGACTAGCTGGCACGGCTGCACGGCGGTTTTTGGACAGGTGCGCGGACAAGAGGCATTGTGGTCTGCTTATTTCTGCAAATAGCGGTGCTTAAATTTAGTGGAATGCACAAGAATTTCACCTGGTCAGTACACTGCATGGTTCAGTTCAGCATTCCAGCTGAGACCACAATTATAATTGGTTATTCTGGAATGAGAGAACCTAACCCTGGATGGTGGCAACAAGAAAAACCAGAGTGAACTCCAGGAAATTTAAGCCTGCCGGGAGGCCCTTTGCTCAGAGAAGCCCTGCTTGTTTTTTCCTGAATTGTAAACCTTCTCACAACTTTGTCTTTTGCTGTGAACTAGTATATGTTTGTTATGTTCTATGAATCATTGAGATGTATAAAATTGCTTAACTTATGCTTTTCAAGTTTTTTATGAAGACGAGTTTAATGTGAGTGTTCCACATGAGCGCTGGACTAGCGTGTGAACGTTTGGAATTTTACATTGTGGCCTCAGTTAACTGCATGAACCACTGTAACAAGATACATAGTTGCTTATATGTCAGACAACAGATTGTTGATTGTTAGCTGGTCGATAGCCTAGTGTTGAAGCGAGCTGAGCCAATGTGCCGTGTTTTGCACAACTGCTTACAAGTGGGGTAGCACCAACAGTGTTTACAAGTACTTATGTATACGTCGGCGCACAGTTCTCGAACGAGTGCTCTATTTCATCAAAACACACACTGCTCGTATGATAAACCGTGACAACTTATGTCTTACCATGCCATATTCATGAAAAAACTAGCGAGGACGCATCTGTTTCGGCAACAATTACGATGGTTCTCACATGATTCACGGGCACACAAAAGTAGCAGCAGTTCCCATAGACGGATTCAAACAGAGTACTAGCCCCAGAGGGGTCGATAACAGGCAAGGTTCGGATAATTAGACACAATCCAAACTACTATTAAACACTAGCTGGGGCAACTATTTCATGCCTCGATCTAATTTGGGCTGGACACAAGACGGACCTTGCCATGAACATCATCGAGGACGTCCCGCAGCAGCTCAATCCTGTGAACCTTCATGAAGACAACCTTGTGGCCTTGCCACTGATAAACTTGTTTGTGGAGGCATGCCACGTCATCTTCCTGCGTAAGCTTGACAAGAACAGTATGCCTCACAAACGAAGGAGTAGCTTTGAACTTCTTGTGCTTCAGTACACCCTGGACAACACGCCTGACAACAGTGAGGCTGGAATACAACTCTTCATTGGTATAACCGCAAATGGCTTCCAGGATCCAACAGCCTAAGAACTCTGTTTTCCCAGTGCGTATATTCAGGTCATCCGCCTCATAGCGAGTGACATGTACAACCACACAATCCTTGTCTGCATCAGGGCTCTAATTGAAACAGAAACAAATTCTGAATTACTTTTCAGTATAAGAAACACAAGTTATTTAAACCACTATGTATAGCATGGCATCGAAGCTAATAAAATTTTGCATTATTAATCACCACATACTTAGATGAAAAACCACAATCGAGATCGGCAAAGAAGAAAATCACCTTGGGCAGCTCAGCGGGGGGGGGGGACACATCCTCGAAGGGGGAAAACTGCTCCTGCAGTGCCACGGGGGCTGTAACCTCAAACGGGGCGTTGACAATCTCAGTAGTGGCCGTGAGCGTATCTGGGGTCGGCTCGGTGGCTGCCTCCATCTTCTTGGAGCTCTCTGTCTCGTGGGGATCAGCCTCCCGCGTCTGCTCCAATATCGGCAGATCTTTGCCTGGTTCTCCTTGGTCCATCATGAAACTGACGAATACTAGGAGACCACTGAAAGGAAAACACAATCGCAATGACAATGAAACAAAAAAGAGAGTGAGGATCGGTTACTGCTTTGCAAAAGTTCTTTTTTTTCTCTGAACGAAAATATACCAACATCACGGATCCGCTTACCTTCCCTTCGTTGGGAGAGAAGAACAGTGGCAGATGCGAGTGTTGCCTTTCTTGAAGACGGTGAGGGAGAAGGGGATTCAACGAAGAGTGAAATGATGGTTGCTTCGTCCGTCAAACTTAGACTGCGGGGAGGTGGGGTTTTGTGATACGACGGCTCGTTACTGCCGCGCTACGACCGGGGTGACTCTCCGCCTGCATACTGCCTTCTAATTTGGTGGATGGCATTTGGGCCGCGCTGCATGGCCGCATGTCGGTGAACAAAAGTATAACGGCATTCAGTAGAGGGAGACGTTTCAATGACCTAGGAGGAGCCAGAAGCGGTAGAGTGTCTCCACTGTACTAGTAGTAATTGTTTTTCTGGGTAGCTGTAGAGTGTCTCCACTGTACTAGTAGTAATTGTTTCTCTGGGCCCAAGACAAAACAGCCCATCCACACTAGTAAATAGTAAAATCAATTCAAAAGCCCATATATTTACTGAATGAGAGGCGCTACCCACACCCAGCACACCGCCCCCCAAAAAAACCTGGGCGCTCTTCTTCCTACTCGCTCCCACCCACCTCACGTCAGCTCGCTCCACTCGTACCCCCAAATTCCTCACCTCACTCCTACAGAAAACCCCAGCTCCCCTTCTTCCTCACTCCTACAGAAAACCCCAGCTCCCCTTCTTCTTCACTCGCACTACAACTAGGCTCGTCATTCGTTACTCTGCTCAAATCCGTGAGCACGACGCGACGCCCTCGAGGAAAATGGAGTCGGCTGACCCTAGCGCCAAGAAGATGAGGCTCCCGCCAGCGGCGACGCCTGTTGTAGATCCCGCACCCGGCAGCGCGGGGAGAAGCGGCGACCCCGCCCCCACCGGATCCCAGGAACCCGTAGAATCTCGGGTGGACCGCATCAGCGATCTCCCGGACGCCGTCCTTGGGGAGATCATCTCGCTTCTCCCCACCAAGGATTGCTGCCGCACCCAAGTCCTCTCAATTCGGTGGCGCCCTCTATGGCGCGTCGTGCCCCTTAATCTCGACTGTCGTCAGCTATCTCTCTTCAATGATTTTGAAATCCCCAGAGCCATCATCTCCTCCCACCAGGGCTCCGTTCAAAGCCTCTGCATCCCGTCATGCTACCTGAGCAAGCATACCATGCCCTGCACGGTGGACGCCTGGCTGAAATCCCCTGAATTCACAGAACTACAGCTGCTTGAGTTCTACTATTCCCCTGGAAATCACATACCACATACCGAACGCCATGAACTTGTGCCCTCAGCACCGATGTCCATCTCGCGGTTTTCCTCCTCTCTCCACACCGCCACCTTTGCGCTGTGCTACCTACCAGACAATCTGGTACTAAACCTTCGACTCCCATTTCTCAAGAAACTTTCACTTGTGCGGGTTCGTATATCGGAGGCCTCATTGCACAACATCATCCACTCCAGTTGCCCTGCCCTGGAGTGCTTGGTGCTTGTTTTCACAGTTAGAATCGGTTGTCTCCAAATAAAGTCGCCTAACCTTGTAAGAATTGGAATTTCTTTTGACGGAAGGCAGCTCATCATCCAAGATGCCCCTTCACTTCAAAGGTTGATCCTTGATTCTAGTTATTCACCGTTGCAAATAACCGTCCTCTCTGCGCCTAAACTGGAGACCTTGGGTGTAATACATGATCTCTGTGCTCATTTCAATATGGTGTTTGGCTCCACAGTTCTTCAGGTACTTTATATTATCATCTACACTTGTAACCATAAGCTGCATTTTAAATTTCTGCGCATAAGTTATATATCATCTTGGAGTACACATTTTGTACTAATATTATGTTCTATGCTCAATGAAGAGTTTCTCCATGGATGGCCTATCAATGGTGCTGGATTCTGTCAAGATCTTATATATCCAAATGAATAGTTTTGATCTGAACAAGATTATTGGCTTGCTGCAATGCTTTCCATGTCTGGAGAAGTTGTATATAAAGGTGATAATTTCACGCACATTGGAAGCCCGCATATAGTGTACTAGAATTAACCGTTCAGCTGTTGCTCTTTCGACACTCTTCTTTTAGACCTTAACTGTTTTCAATCTTCATGTCTATTTAGGCAACAGGACGGGGTAAGAAAGTTATAACCAATCGGTGGATTCGTAAGCATCGGGATTTTCTCACTTCTCATGAGATTCGATTGAAGACAATAACGCTAGAACGATATGTAGCCAACCGTGCAAACACTAGATTTGTCACATTCTTCCTGCTGAATGCGAGGTTACTATTGTCCATCAGGCTTAAGTTTATCAGCAGCATGGTTTTGACGGATGGGTATGTCGAAGAGCAAAAAAAGGAGTTTCAGGTGGGCAAAAGAGCTTCTGAACGTGCCGGGCTTCTATTTACAACATATTGTGGTCATAATCCAGTAAATTTTACGACCCAGGATGTTCATTCTATGGACCTGACCGATCCATTTGACTGTGACTGCCGAAAACAGTGCTGGAGTTAGATGTTGTTGCCCTTTTCAACCTGGGTTTTTTTGTAAACCTGATGAACAATTAACCCTCGTGCTTTTGTACAGTTTGTAAGCTGGAGTTAGATGTTCCTGCCCTTTTCAACTCGGCTGTGACTGTCATATTTTCTTTGAAACAAGGCAAATGGCTTGCCATTCATTTAATTTAGAGTGAAATATTGTAACAAATCCCAACCAAGGGAAATAACATCACTCTCGCCGGCTGCTTGAGCTCACTGTGCATTACAGAAGCCAAGTGATTAGCCCCCACCAGCACCCACAAACTTATTTCGAACTAGCACATCAAATGGGCTGTAAATTTTCATAGGAAAGGCTGCATGACCGTGACAGATTTGGATTCTGACATCTGGGACCCGCGAGGAAATAGCCTATCCAAGGTGGTGTCGACTTACTAGCCAGTCAACAAATGATTCTGCCTACCAGCCGTTGGATTGACATCCAACATCTGTCGTGTATCTTCTATCTCTTGTCTTCTTCTTCCTCCAGCCGCCCAAACGAAACCACCCAGTCGGCTCCGCCTGCTCCCGCCTCCCATGGCTGGCTGCGCCTCTGCCGCCCTACCGTACATACCCTCCAATGTTGGCCAGTCCCTCCCTCTATTCCCCCACATGTCCTATTATTCTCCGGCGACGTCAGCTCCAACACGCACCCGCACCTGAACCAGTCAACCCTCATACTCCCCTCCGCCTGCGACTGGACCGACGCATCTTGCACGGCTCCTGTTCATTCCGTCCGAGGCCTCGCCATCGTCCTCCGCCTTGCGGCCTTGGTTCGCTCGCCGTGCGCGGTGCGCCGCCCTCTTGTGTTGTCAACATCGTCAACAACCGAGAGGAACAAGGAGATGACTGTTGGAGAGGATGACAGTAGGGACCCACCAGCGTCATGGCAGTACGCAAGCAAGTGCCTCTATATTACAAGCCCAAAAATATGGTTCCTCCTAATGGTTGGAAATCTGGGGCTCATGCCATTGTCAACGTAGTCAATAAATGAGAGAATTACACTACGAGCGGCTGACACCAGGGACCTAGCAGGTTGCGCATTTTTTTGAGGAACATGCATTTGTTATTTATACTAGTTTTAGCGACAGATCAAGGTAACAACGGGGCTGTGCGGGGGCTGTGGCCCATCTAGCCAGGGTTTTATTTATGTTTACCACATCATGAGCCCAGTTGTGTTTTTTTCTTGTTGAAAATGGCTAGCCCAGTTCTATTTTTTAAAAGAAATACCCAAACAAGGCCTACTTGCTTTATCGGCCCTGCTGGGCTGCAAATCTTTCAAGACGAGGAGAGTTTCATTCGGTTTGCCCAGAAATGGGCTGCACATTTTTAAAACATATCAAACCGGGAATTAGTTTCATTTTTTTTCATTACAAGATTTTAAATTCCATTGATTTTTATGCGACATTGTTTTGGGGCATAAGATTTCCGAGAGAGGTATTGAACTTGATAAAGCCAAAGTTGATGCTATTGAAAAGATGCCATGTCCCAATGACATAAAAGGTATAAGAAGTTTCCTTGGTCATGCCAGTTTTTTTAGGAGGTTCATTAAGGACTTTTCTAAAATCTCTAGGCCTCTGACTAATTTATTGCAAAAAGATATTCCTTTTATCTTTGATGATGATTGTGTAGAAGCATTTGAAATACTTAAGAAAGCTTTGATCACTGCACCTATTGTTCAGCCACCTGATTGGAATTTACCCTTTGAAATTATGTGTGATGCTAGTGATTATGCCGTAGGTGCTGTTCTAGGGCAAAGAGTTGATAAGAAATTGAATGTTATCCAGTATGCTAGTAAGACTCTTGATACTGCCCAAAGAAATTATGCTACTACTAAAAAAGAATTCTTAGCAGTTGTGTTTGCATGTGATAAGTTTAGACCTTATATTGTTGATTCCAAAGTTACTATTCACACAGATCATGCTGCTATTAAATATCTTATGGAAAAGAAAGATGCGAAGCCTAGACTCATTAGATGGGTTCTCTTGCTCCAATAATTTGATTTGCATATTATTGATAGAAAGGGAGCTGAGAACCCCGTTGTAGACAACTTGTCTAGGTTACCGAATGTTCTTGATGACCCACTACCTATTGATGATAGCTTTCCTGATGAACAATTAGCGGTCGTTAATGCTTCTCATTCTGCTCCTTGGTATGTTGATTATGCTAATTACATTGTTGCTAAATTTATACCTCCTAGTTTCACATACCAGCAAAAGAAAAAAGTTCTTTTATGATTTAAGACATTACTTCTGGGATGACCCACACCTTTATAAAGAAGGAGTAGATGGTGTTATTAGACATTGTGTACCTGAGCACGAACAGGAACAGATCCTACGCAAGTGTCACTCTGAATCCTATGGAGGACACCACGTTGGAGATAGAACTGCACATAAGGTACTGCAATCTGGTTTTTATTGGCCTACTCTCTTCAAAGATGCTCGTAAGTTTGTCTTATCTTGTGATGAATGTCAAAGAATTGGTAATATTAGTAGACGTCAAGAAATGCCTATGAATTATTCTCTTCTTATTGAACCGTTTGATGTTTGGGGCTTTCATTATATGGGACCTTTTCCTGCCTCTAATGGTTATACACATATTTTAGTTGTTGTTGATTACGTTACTAAGTGGGTAGAAGCTATTCCAACTAGTAGTGCTAATCATAACACTTCTATTAAAATGCTTAAAGAAGTTATTTTTCCGAGGTTTGGAGTCCCTAGATATCTTATGACTGATGATGGTTCACATTTTATTCATGGTGCTTTCCGTAAGATCCTTTCTAAGTATGATGTTAATCATAGAATCGCATCTCCTTATCATCCGCAGTCTAGTGGTCAAGTAGAGTTGAGCAATAGAGAGCTCAAATTAATTTTGCAAAACACTGTCAATAGATCTAGAAAGAATTGGTCCACAAAACTTGATGATGCATTATGGGCCTATAGAACTGCATACAAAAATCCTATGGGTATGTCTCCATATAAGATGGTTTATGGAAAAGCATGTCATTTACCTCTTGAAATTGAACATAAAGCGTATTGGGCTATTAAAGAGCTCAACTATGACTTCAAACTTGCCGGTGAGAAGAGGTTGTTTGATATTAGCTCACTTGATGAATGGAGAACCCAAGCTTATGAGAATGCCAAGCTATTCAAAGAAAAAGTCAAACGCTGGCATGCCAAAAGGATACAAAAGCGTGGGTTTAACGTAGGTGATTATGTGTTATTATTCAACTCTCGTTTAAGATTTTTTGGAGGAAAACTTCTCTCTAAATGGGAAGGTCCTTTTGTTATCGAGGAGGTCTATTGTTCTGGTGCCATAAAAATCAACAATTTCGAAGGCACGAGTCCGAGGGTGGTGAACGGTCAAAGAATTAAACATTATATCTCAAGTAATCCTATCAATGTTGAAACTAATATTATTGAAACCGTAACCCCGGAGGAATACATAAGGGACACTTTCCAGAATGTTCCAGACTCCGAAAAGGAATAGGTATGTGGTACGGTAATTAAACCGACTCCAAAACAATTCTAATGGCAATTTTTATCAGTTTTGGAATATTTAAGAATTTTAGGAAGAAAGAGGTAGTCCGGGAAGGACACGAGGCCTCCACGAGGGTGGAGGGCGCGCCCACCCTTCCTAGGCGCGCCCTCTGTCTCATGGCCACCTCGTGTGCCTCCCGGACTCTGTTTTCTTGCACGTTACGTATTTTGGTCGGTAAAAATTCATTATATAAACTCCCGAAGGTTTTGACCATCGTCAAATATCCTCTGTTTTCGTTTCGAGCCGTTTTTGTTGCAGATCTAGAGCACCATGACGTCGCCCTCCTTCAACAATGAAGACAAGGATGCTTGGCTATTGAAGATAGAGCTGAAAAGAGAAGAACCGGAAGAGATCAACAAGGATGAAGGGATCAAGAAGGCCATGGAGGTTCAAGCTCCGGCGGTGAAAGAAGAAGACATCCCTCAACCCTTACCTAACCTCTTTACTCCAACAGAGATTGAAGTTTTCAAGATGATTGAGTTAGCTCGCATACAGAATAAGTATCTCACACAGGAGAATATTTTGCCGAAGGATCATATCACCGGACTCAAGGGCATTATCCGCAAGTTGGTGGAGCTTTTGCGCTCGATGTGCGATTATCCACCATCATCATCACCACCTCGATCACCTCCAAGGACATAATTACATGGGTATGGGCACTCCCCTTGGCAACTGCCAAGCTTGGGGGAGGTGCCCTGGTATCGTATCACCATCACACTCCTACCTTTACCGTTTTATTTAGTTCGATCCTTTTAGTAGTATCTTGATCTAGTAGATTGAAGTTTTTAGTATCAAGTAGTTTTGAGTTTTGCTTTGTGATCTCTTTATGTAATTGAGTCCGTGAGCTATCTATAATAAATATTAGTGTTGAGTCAAGGGCTTTGCTATCTTGCTATGATCTTGAGAAAGTAGATAAAAGAGTTCATATTGATATTATGGATAGTAATGACTTCACACATAGAAAGTATGAGGCATAAAAGTTGTTGAGAGTTAATAAACGTAGTTTTGGTCATCGTTGCAATTAGTAGGACGTAATAAGGAAAGAGAGGTTCACATACAAATATATTATCTTGGACATCTTTTATGATTGTGAAGCACTCATTAAGTATGACATGCTAAAAGAGTTGATGTTGGACAAGGAGACAACGTAATGGTTTATGTTTTCTCACATCTCAGTTAAAGTATATTGTCATTAACCTTCCAAACATGTTGAGCTTGCCTTTTCCCCCTCGTGCTAGCCAAATTCCTTGCACCAAGTAGAGATACTACTTGTGCTTCCAAATATCCTTAAACCTAGTTTTGCCATGAGAGTCCACCATACCTACCTATGGATTGAGTAAGATCCTTCAAGTAAGTTGTCGTGTTGCAGGTAATAAAAATTGCTATCTAAATATGTATGACTTATTAGTGCAGAGAAAATAAGCTTTATACGATCTTGTTGTGGAAGTAATAAAAGCGACGGACTTCATAATAAAGGTCCACATACAAGTGACAATATAAAGTGACGTTCTTTTGCATTAAGATTTCATGCATCCAACCCTAAAAGCACATGATAACCTCTGCTTCCCTCTGCGAAGGGCCTATCTTTTACTTTATGTTTTTACTTTATGCTTGAGTCATGGTGATCCTCACCTTTCCCTTTTTCATTTATATCCTTTGGCAAGCTCCTCATGTTTGAAAGATCATGATATATATATATATATATATATCCAATTGGATGTAAGTTAGCATGGATTATTATTGTTGACATCACCTAAAGGTGAATACGTTGGGAGGCAACAGAATAAGCCCTTATCTTTATCAGTGTCCGGTTGAAACTCCATAACCACAAGTATTGCGTGGGTGTTAGCAATTGTAGAAGACTACATGATAGTTGAGTATGTGGACTTGCTGAAAAGCTCTATTCTTGACTCTTTCTGATGTTATGATAAATTGCAATTACTTCAATGACTGAGATTTTAGTTTGTTAGTTCCCAATGAAGTTTCTGAACCGTACTTGACATTGTGAATTGATCGTTACTTGAGCATAAGAAATCATATGATAAAATCTATTTATGTTGCTGTTATAAGAATGATCATGATGCCCTCGTGTCCGTATTTTATTTTTATCGACACCTCTATCTCTAAACATGTGGACATATTTTTCGATTTCGGCTTCCGCTTGAGGACAAGCGATGTCTAAGCTTGGGGGAGTTGATACGTCCATTTTGCATGATGCTTTTATATCAATATTTATCGCATTATGGGCTGTTATTACACATTATATCTCAACTTATGGCTATTATCTCTTATTTTACAAGGTTTACCATGAAGAGGGGGAATGCCGGCAGCTGGAATTCTAGCTGGAAAAGGAGCAAACATTGGAAACCTATTATGCGCTGCTCCAAAAATCCTGAAACTCCACGAAACTTAGTTTTGGAATTTATAAGAATTATTGAGCGGAGGAAACACCTTAGGGGGCCCACACCCTGGCCAGAAGGGTGGGGGCGCACCCACCTCTACTGGGTGCGCCCCTTGTCTCCTAGGCCCCCTGGTGGCCCTCTGGTGTCCATCTTCTGCTATATGAAGGCTTTTACCCTGGAAAAAACCGTGGGCAAGCTTACGGGACGAAACTCCGCCGCCACGAGGCGGAACCTTGGCGGAACCAATCTAGGGCTCCAGCGGAGCTGTTCTGCCGGGGACACTTCCCTCCGGGAGGGGGAAATCGTCACCATCGTCATCACGAACGATCCTCTCATCAGGAGGGGGTCAATCTCCATCAACATCTTCACCAGCACCATCTCATCTCAAAACCCTAGTTCATCTCTTGTATCCAATCTTGTATCCAAACCACAAATTGGTACCTGTGGATTGCTAGTAGTGTTGATTACTCCTTGTAGTTGATGCTAATTGGTTTACTTGGTGGAAGATCATATGTTCAGATCCTTAATGCATATTATTACTCCTCTGATTATGAACATGAATATGCTTTGTGAGTAGTTACATTTGTTCCTGTGGACATGGGTGAAGTCTTGCTATTAGTAGTCATGTGAATTTGGTATTCGTTCGATATTTTGATGAGATGTATGTTGTCTTTTCCTCTAGTGGTGTTATGTGAATGTCGACTACATGACACTTCACCATTATTTTGGGCCTAAAGGAAGGCATTGGGAAGTAATAAGTAGATGATGGGTTGCTAGAGTGACAGAAGCTTAAACCCTAATTTATGCGTTGCTTCGTTAGGGGTTGATTTGGATCCATATGTTTAATGCCGTGGTTAGGTTTATCTTAATACTTCTTTTGTAGTTGCAGATGCTTGCAATAGGGTTTAATCATAAGTGGGATGCTTGTCCAAGTAAGGGAAGTACCCAAGCACCGGTCCACCCACATATCAAATTATCAAAGTACCGAACGCGAATCATATGAGCGTGATGAAAACTAGCTTGACAATAATTCCCATGTGTCCACGGGAGCTCTTTTCTTATTATAAGAAATTGTCCAGGCTTATCCTTTGCTACAAAAAGGATTGGGCCACCTCGCTGCACTTTATTTACTTGTTACTCGTTACAATTTATCTTATCACAAAACTATCTATTACCTACAATTTCAGTGCTTGCAGAGAAAACCTTACTGAAAACTGCTTATCATTTCCTTCTGCTCCTCGTTGGGTTCGACACTCTTACATATCGAAAGGACTATGATAGATCCCCTACACTTGTGGGTCATCAGGTCTTCTTCTCCAAGTCGACCACCTCTTCCATCCGTAAGCTCCACTGTTGCTCCAGGATCCATTTTCGCCCGATCTCTCTCCCTAGCCAATCAAACTTGTTGATTCTCTAGGGATTGGTTGAGAAGGCCCCGATCTACACTTCCATCAAGAGAAATTTGATTCCCCCACTAATCCCTTGTGGATCTTGTTACTCTTGGGTGTTTGAGCACCCTAGACGGTTGAGGTCACCGTGGAGCCATATTCCATTGTGGTGAAGCTTCGTGGTGTCATTGGGAGCCTCCAATTAAGTTGTGGAGATTGCCCCAACCTTGTTTGTAAAGGTTCGGTCGCTGCCTCCAAGGGCAACAATAGTGGAATCACGACATCTCGCATTGGGTGAGGGCGTGAGGAGAATACGGTGGCCCTACTGGCTTCTTGGGGGAGCATAGTGCCTCCACACCGCTCCAACGGAGACGTACTTCCCCTCAAAGGGAAGGAACTTCGGTAACACATCCTTATCTCCACCGACTCCACTCTTGGTTATCTCTCACCTTTACTTGTGCAAGCTTGTATTGTGTTGTGTCCCTTGCTTGCTTGTGTGCTTGTTATTGTTGCATCATATAGGTCGCTCACCTAGTTGCATATCTGGACAACCTACTTTGATGCAAAGTTTAATTTGGTAAAGAAAAGCTAAAAATTGTTAGTTGCCTATTCACCCCCCTCTAGTCAAATATATTGATCCTTTCAATTGGTATCAGAGCCTCGTCTCTTTATTAAGGAATTCACCGTCCAAAGAGTATGGTTGACACCATAGACGGTGAGGAGGAGCACCACGGTGTGAATCCATCCTCGTCTACGACCGATGGGGGATCCTTGGTCTCTCGTGGGGAATTCAATGCGGCTTTGGACACATTGAAAACCTCCATGATGACCGAGGTCAAAGGCATGTTCAAGGAGTTTCTTGATGGTCTTAAGTTATCCACCGCATCGTTGGAAGTGGTCGCTCCCACTAACAAGGTGACGGATGCTAACTCCGATAAGGGGGAAGCTTCTAGTGATAAAATTCCTTTGCCTAGTGGTAGAAGTGGAAATGGCATCTTTGCCCATGTTGAACCACCTCTTACTTATGGAGGACCGGTTCCTTCACTCATTTGAATTATGTTGGTCCTCCTCCTAAGTTTGTAAAAATTGAGGATTTTGCTTCTCGGGTCTACCGTTTTAAACGTCATTTAAATCATAGTTCTACTAATCTTTGGAGAATTATTGAGCAAGGTTTCTACCCGCATGACCCAAGAAACCTCACTCCTAGAGAAGCCGCGGATCATCAATTCAACGAGTCTGCTCTCTTCATTATTCAAGATGCAATTCCACCCGAAGATATTGCGCATATACGAACTTTCACCATGGCCAAGGAAGCATGGCAACATATTGTTTCCATTTACAAGGGAAGCGCAAGCATTCAACGCTCCAACTTTGAAGTGGTGCAAGATGAAGCTGATGAGTTTGTGATGAATGAAGATGAAGAACCTCATGAGCTCTACCGGAGATTAACCACTCTCGCGGTCTCACTCCGAGATCATGGGAGCAAGGATACATATGACAATTGGATAGCACAAGTTTCTCAAGGCCATGATGCCCTATCACAAGGCCATGTTGATGACCCACAAGTATATGGGGTCAATTGTAGCCCTTTTTGATAACTAAGAGTGTCAAACCCAACGAGGAGCAGAAGGAAATGCCAAGTGGTTTTTGTCGGGGAAACTGATCCACGAACACCTATGGGGCCGGCGGACCGGGCCCCTTTCGGTTCGGCGGGGGGCAGAGATCGCACGAAGAGCGGATCGAGGCGAAGCACACGAGCAGTTTACCCAGCTTCGGAGCTCTCCGGAGAGATAACACTCCTACTGCTGCTTGTCTGGTTCTATTATCTGGTGTTCTTGCTCTCCAAAGCGAGAGTGTGATGTTCTCTGGGCTACGGATGGATCGATGCAAACTGTCTGAGGCTTCGAACCTATGAGCCGAACCCCCTCTACGTTGCGCATGGGCCTCCTTTTATACGCTAAAGGGGTCACCGACAGGTGGCAACGCAGAGGAGGGTAAAAACGTAAAAAGCGAGGTAGTTGATACAGTTGCTTGTACAGTGCACCCTACCTAACCCTGACGGCAGGCGACAAGGGCATTAAATGCCCGTCTGAGTCGCCCGAACAGTGCAGAAAAGGACCGTTAGGGGCGCCACCGTTCGCCACGATGGCGATCTTGTCAGCTTCGCATGCCGCTGCGCACCGCTGGCTGCACAGCCTCCTGCCACGCGCGCCCGGGGAGGCCCCCAGAGCGACACGTTGGTGGATGCGCTGGAGCATGGACGCAGAGTGGCCCCCTGCCGCGGAAAGTGTCTTGGCGCTGCTGCTATCTTGTCGGGCCCGGAGGCTTGTCGCTCGCCGGGCTTCGAGGTACCTTGGTTGGTCTTCCCGGCAAGCTCCTCTTGCCGGGGCCTTGCTGCCTTGCCGGAGCGAGTGGCGCGTCGCGACAAGTTCCTTGGTGCGCCTTGATTGGCCTTCCCGGCAAGCTCCTCTTGCCGGGGTCTTGTCTCTTTAGCTTATATACTTTGTTCTTGGATGGCTCCAAGGGAACCTTGGAGGGTCTTGGCGTTTGCCCGGCAAGCCTTGCCGCGGGGTGCTGCAACTGCCCGTGCACAAGTTCGGGGTACTAGGGTACCCCTATTCTAGTACACCGACAGGAGCCCCCGGGCCTAGGCCAGACACGGTGCCGAGCGCTGTTGGGCCAGGCCCAAGACAGGGCACGGGCACACGCGGGCTGGGCTACACCAAATCTCGCTCCGTATCCACCGCGCTCACCCATAATGGCATGCGTTGATTGCGGCATCGTGGGAGAGATCGTGGGTGGTTGTTTAAGTGGAAGGCCGAAACGTCCGCCCTATCCCTCTTTATAAGTAGAGGAAAAGGGGCAGTTCGTTCCCCCTCGCTGCTTCCTGCTACTCTTTCTTCACAAACTCCGCCGCTCCCCTCTTCTTCTCGAAGCCGAGAGAGCAGCGCTCCGCCCCCCCCATTGCCACCAGCATCACCACGCCGTCGACCTTCTCCACCACCTCCGCCATGGCTCCGAAAGGCGACAAGGGAAAGGGCGTGAAGTCGGCCGAGGCGCAACGGCTCGCGGCGCTGCGGAAGGAGCGGGCGATCTTCACCCCCCAGCTCGGAGTGCAGGAGCTGAGGGAGTACTTCTACCTCTTTTGGGCGACGGAGACGCGTGCACATCCGCGCACGAGGGTGCTGCCGGCTGCTGCCTCGGAGTCGGCTCCAAATGGGTACCCGTTCTTCCCGCTATTCTTCTACTGCGGGCTCTGCCCACCCTTCTCGGAATTCTTTTGCGACATTACGAACACGTATGGCTTCCGCCTCCTCGACTTCACCCCCAATGCTGTCTTGACCATGGTAGTTTTCGCACACTTGTGCGAAAATTTTGTCGGAGTCCACCCTAGTGTAGCCCTTTTCTGCCACTTCTTCATACCTCGGGTAGAGAGAGGAGAGCCGCTTGCCGGAGGGATTGCCTGGGTCTCGAGAGTCGGCAAGAAAGAGGCGTACTTGGAGGGTGAGCTTTGCAGCAAGTGGGAGGAGTGGAGAGCGGAGTGGTGTTGGATCGTCGAGGAGGATCCGCAGCCCTTCACCACCGTGCGCCAAACTCCAATAGTGCACGGCAATGACTGGAGCAACATGGCCCCGGAAGACGAGAGGCTGAAGATCGCCATCACTAGGATTCTTCGCCTCAGGCTTGCCGGGCTCACCGTAGGTGCTGTCGAGGCAGATTTCCTCCGCCGCCGCATTGCCCCCCTGCAGGAGAGGAGGAGGCCCGCCTGGGAATTCAAGAATTCAGCGGACATCATGAGGCTGCGGCCGGGCCTCAACTACAACTTCACTGTCTTGGAGTTGGACGCAATGCTCTTGAAATTATTCAAACGCGACCCCCAGCATCCATTCACATTGCTGAGGGGCGTAGTTCCTTTGTGCAATAACTCTTCACTTGACCGGATCCGCGCCATGATGCCGTTGTGCGATTCACACGGCATCGTCCCGACTTGGCAAGAGCCTGCGTACGACGTTGTGCGAGCGTTCTTCGACACCTTGGAGGAGTTGCCGGTCCGCGCTGACGAGCAGAAGAGCCTCACTCGTGACACCACCGACGAGGAGCTGCAGCTTATTGCTACCAGGGCGGAAGAGGCTGCGGCCGCAGCTGCTGCGGGTGTGTTTGGGTTTACCGTGGAGGAGGCAGAGGCCGCAGAGGCGGCAAACCTTGCCGAACGTGCGGAGTTCATGGGCGAGGACGAGCCTGCTGGTTCCGAAGCCGAGTCAAGCGAGGCCGGCGAGGAGGAGGCTGAGCCTTCAGAGAGCTTGCCGCAGGCGGAGCCCCCGGCCCCGCCAAGGAGGCGCCTTCGCAGGGCCGGGGACGCAGCAGGGCGGCAGCCGGCTCCACAGCCATCGAGCCGCGCGACGCGCTCTACCGCGGCAAGCAATGTTACCGCGGGAGCGCCTCACGCGACAGCAACAACTGGAGCGTGATCTTCCCGGGCCACCGCCGCCGCCCCCGCCAAGCGGGCAAGGGATCCTACTCTTCCACCTCGCCGCACCGGAGGAGGGCCGGACTTCGATCTTTCCGCGCTCAGCTCCGATGAGGAGGAAGAAGAGTGAGTTTCTTTGACGCCCTTATAATCCTTCAAGCTTGCTGTTTATATCTTGTATCTGACTTGCTCCAATCTGGACTCCTTTCTTTCCAGAACACTGGCCCAGAGAGCGGCGAAGAGGGCCAAGGCCGCGGTGATCGTCATCGAGGATGATCCCATCGCGTCGGCAGGCGGTGGGTCCGAGACCACCTTGACGGACCTGGCAATCACCCCTCGGAGCAGCCCCCAGCGCAGCCCCCAGCGTAAGTTCATAGTTTAGCCTTCTGCTGTCGGGCGCGCTTGAGTGCCTTTTCCTTTGTTGATATCTTGCTTATTGACTTGTGTAGGAGCAGAGCAGCCTCATCAGGAGCGCCCGGAGGCCGGTCCCGAAGTGCCACCTGCTTCGACTGCGCCGCCAAGGGAGGAGTCCCCGGCAAGGGAGCGCTCTCCGGCAAGGGGGGACTCTCCGGCAAGGGACGGCACTGCTGATCCTGCGGTGACCGAGGCCGCTACTGAAGATCTTGGCGCAGGTAATCCACTTTCCCAAAAACTTTCCCTTGGGTTCTGCTTCTTCTGTTTTTCTTTCCTTGAATTTTTAATTGATTTTCCTCCCTTCTTCGTTCTTCAGACCCATCTTCGGCTGAGCCAATGGAGACTGAGGGCACCGGTGAGGAAGGTGCCGGTGCTGATGAGACCGCTGGCGAGGAGGCCGTCGGGGCTGCTGCTGCGGAAGCCGGCGAGGGATCGGGCGATCGCACTGACGACCCTGAGGCCGCAGGAGCGCCGAGCGCTGCACCGACCACCGAACCCTCTGCCGCTTCCGCGGAGCCGGGCTCCAAGGAGCCCCAGCCCGGCACCTACTTGCAGGCCGGTGACAACATCTTCATCAAGCTACCCTGGGCGTCGAGCTCCAGGGCGCCAGTCGAGGGGGAGACTTTTGACGGGGAGGTGCTCGCCTCTGCTGGGTTGTCATTGGTTGACGCGCTTGGCAGCAGCAGCGGCGAGCCTGAGGAGGAGCAGCTGCTGCGGAAGCTGCTGTCACTCTACCGCACCCGGCAAGCCAAGTTGGCTTCCCGGGAAGCGCTTGTCGCGAAGGCGGGAGTGGACATGGAGAAGCGCGCGGAGGAGCTCCGGGGCCAAAATCAAGAAGCTCTCCGGTCTCTGGCGCAGGAGCGGGAGCGAGTAGACGAGGAGCGCACGGCCTTTCTCCTCGAGAAGGCCGAGGCTGAGGACGAACAAAGGCTTGCTGCCGAGAAGCAGTCCGCACGGGAAGGCGAGTTAGTGCAGCGGAAGGTCCACCTCGACAGCTACGAGGAAGAGCTCGCCAAGCGCGAGCGAGCACTTGGCGGGGCGCTCAAGGAGGCAAAGGATGCCGCGGCAACTGCAGAGGCCGCCAAGAGGGAACTAGAGGAAAAGGTAGCGCGGCTGGAGGCCGAAATTGGGAAGAGTGGCGAGGAGCTTGCCGCGCTCAAGCGTGAGCACGAGAAGGATGCTGCCGCCCATGGTGAGCTGCAAGGCCTTCTCGCTGAGAGGGGCAAGGAGCTCAGCACCGCCAGGGATTCCAAGGCAGACCTAGAGCTGAAGCTGGCCACGCTGACGCAGACGCTGGAGGCCGCCAAGGAGCGGGAGAAGACCTTGGCGGAGAAGGTCAAGGCTGATGCGGCGCTGCTGGAGAGCATTGCAGTCACCCAGAACTCCTTCAGAGACACAGTGGAGCACTGGACCGAGGGTCTGGTGAACACCACCGCCGTCATCAACGAGGAGCTGGCGCAGCTGGGGATGGAGGACTTTGGGTATCCTTCCGACGAGAGCCTTCAACCCAGCGCCAAGCTCAGTCTATTCTTCAAGGGCGTGGCGACGACACTCCAGCGGCTCCAGGAGAGGATCCCGAAGCAGCTGGCCGACGAGTCGCGCAAAATCTGCGCTGGGGTGCTCTAGAAGGTGCTGATGAAAGTGGCCTTCCGCAACCCAGGCCTCAGCTTCACCAACGTCCTCCGATCCTTGCCGCCTGACGCCTATCTGGACGCACTCAAGGCCCTTGTCGCACCCATTGTGGACAAGGTGAGCGAGATCAAGCGAGTCGAGGGCGGGCGTGTAGATTAGGCCGCCCATTTCTTCTTTTCCCTTGCCGCTGCTAGTCATGTTATGAAAACAGTCTGTTAGAGCTGCGACAAGTTATCTTTGTGATATAACTTTATTTCCGTTATCAATTGCAATGTTATTTCCTCTACTAGATTCCTTCCTTTGTAAGTTTTCACCCTACGCTTCTAGGGAACTTGTCGGCGCAGGCGCCCGAGCCGCGAGCGCTGAGTGCGGAACTTCAGCAGCCTGCTGGCGGCGCTGCTTCTGACAAGAAACCTTGTCGTGACTAGATGCAGCACGCTTAAGCTGTTGAGCAGACTCGAAACAAAGTAAGGGCGCAACTAGCCACAAGTTGGTTCCTCCGCGCACAGGTTTTCCATACAAAGCAGAGTCGTTCGAGGAAGATAACTCAATTTTTTTTAAAAAAGTGATTGCTCAAACTTTGACAACTTAGCTTTTCTGTTATTTGCTTCCCGGTAAGGCAAGTCTTTGCTTGAACGACGCCTGGCCCACACCACAATCTTCTCCTTCCCCCCGGCAAACTTGTGTGCGAGAGAACCTTCTTTTCCTTTAAAAGAAAAAGAAAGAAGAGAAAATAATAATATGGAGCACTTCGGCTCGTTACTGCTTACCGGATGTAAGTGCTGCACAAAGTGTCAGATAATCACATGCAAGAAAGGAACTAACGTATGAAATGGACAAGCTGTGCGGAGCACATGGGGTTTTACTTATGCACGGGATCTGCGCCCGGCTTTGTACAAAGGATTACATGCAACAGCGGCAAGACTTGTACAAAAGGTGGTTGCCGGAACGGGTTCCGGCAACCGCGCCTTATGGGAAAAACTTACGAAGATGTTCTATGTTCCAGGAGTTGCTCACTGGAATGCCATCTTCGGTCTCAAGGCGGACAGCGCCAGGCCTTGTGACTTGTCTCACCCGATAAGGGCCTTCCCACTTCGGCGTCAACTTGTTGGAATTCTTGGCGGATTGAATGCGCCAAAGAACAAGGTCGCCTTCCTCGAAGCTTCTAGCTTTAACTTTGCGGCTATGATAGCGGCGCAAAGCTTGCTGGTATCGAGCAGCTCGTATAGCAGCCTGAAGACGATCTTCCTCAAGGAGCAGCGCGTCGTCTTGCCGCAGCTGTTCTTGCTCAAGCTCATCATAAGCGAGCACTCGAGGTGACCCGTATACGAGTTCCGTGGGGAGAACTGCCTCTGCTCCGTAGACTAGAGCGAAAGGTGTCTGGCCAGTGGCTTGATTTGGCGTCGTTCTGATCGACCAAAGAACCACCGGCAGCTCCTCGATCCAGTTCCTTCCGCACCTGTGCAGCCTGTCGAAAGTTCTGGTCTTGAGCCTGCGCAGCACTTCAGCATTTGCCCTCTCTGCTTGACCGTTGCTTCTCGGATGAGCAACAGATGCGAAGCAGACCTTGGCGCCAAGGTTTTGGACGTACTGCATGAAGGCGCGGCTCGTGAATTGCATGCCATTGTCGGTGATGATCCTGTTGGGAATCCCGAAACGGCAAACAATCGACCTGAAGAACTTGACTGCTGACTGTGCTGTCACCTTCCTCACTGGCTGCACTTCCGGCCACTTTGTGAACTTGTCGATTGCAACGTACAAGTACTCAAAGCCCCCGACATCTCGGGGGAAGGGGCCGAGGATATCGAGCCCCCAGACCGAAAATGGCCAGGATAAAGGGATTGTCTGGAGAGCTTGAGCTGGCTGGTGTATCTGTTTGGAATGGAACTGGCACGCTTCACACTTGGTTACTTGTGCAGTTGCATACTGGAGGGCTGTCGGCCAAAAGAAACCTTGCAGGAAAGCTTTGCCGGCAAGTGCTCTTGCGCCTATGTGGTGGCCACATATGCCTCCATGTATCTCTGCCAACAGCTTTTGTCCATCTTCCCGGCGAATACACTTTAATTTCACACCGTTGAGTCTTCTTCTGTACAGTATGCTATCGACAAACTGGTACATACTTGACTGCCGGGCTACTCTTTCCGCTTATTCTTGCTCTTCGGGAAGTTCTCCTGTCTGAAGGAAATGGACAATCTGCTGTGCCCATGCTGGAGCCCGTGGCTCGACAACAAGGACTAAAGGCGCATCTGCTGCTGCGGGAACATCTGCTTCTACGACAAGGATTTGCGGCCCTGCCGGAGCTTGGTGTTCCCTGGCAAGCTTGCCGGAGCAACACTTGTCGGGAGCATCTGCTTCAACGGAACAGACCATTAGGCTTGCCAGAGCAGACTGCCCCTCAGCATCCTTGGTGTTGATCTTGGGGACTTTCTTGGCGGCGGCTTCGGGAAGCTCTGCCGGAAAGTAGTCACCAGAAACCATCTTCCTCTTTTTGCTTTGTCCAATTGATGGTGTTATGGATGGTTGAGTCAACTTAAGCATAAAGATCCCTGGTTCCACAGGTAACTTTAGTGCGGCGCACTTTGACAGGCCATTAGCAATATCATTCTGAGCTCTTGGGATATGCTCCATTTGTAGGCCGTCAAAGTGCTCCTCTAGCTTCCTCACTTCATCGACATACGCTTCCATCAACGGACTCTGGTAGTTCTTATTTACTTGTCGGACGACAAGCTGTGAGTCACCCCTGACAATGAGCTTCTTAATCCCAAGGTCTGCTGCGATTCTGAGACCGGCAAGCAGTCCTTCATACTCTGCAGTATTGTTGGTTGCTTGCTCTTTGGGAAAGTGCATCTGGACTACGTACTTGAGGTGCTCTCCGATGGGTGCGACAAGGAGCACACCTGCACTGGCGCCTTGCAGCGAGAAGGCACCATCAGAGTACATCAGCCACTCTTTGCTTGCCTCTTTGACGGGGATGCTCGTTTCTGGAATTTCTTCATCTGGGGTTGGCGTCCACTCTGCTATGAACTCTGCCAATGCTCTGCTTTGGATAGTTGAGGTGCTCTCAATCTTGAGGCCAAAGCTTGACAGTTCCAGCGCCCACTCGACAATCCTGCCTGTTGCTTCTGGATTTTGCAGTATCCTCTTCAACGGAAAGCGAGTGACGACTGTGATCTCATGTGCTTGGAAGTAATGGCGCAGCTTTCTCGAGGCCATGAGGAGGCCGAAAAGCAACTTCTGCACACCAGAGTACCTTGATCTAGCCCCTTGCAGAAGGTAACTGACAAAGTAAACTGGGCGCTGCACCATTCTCCTTGGCATCTTATCATGCTCCTGCGCAAACTCATGTTTGTCGGGACCAGAGCTTGTCGGCGAAGCCCCCTGCTTGTCGCTGGATGGATCTGCCATGGTTGCCGGCTCATCATCCGCCTCCCTCTCCGCCACTAACGTAGCACTAACCACTTGATTGGTTGCTGCTATATACAGCAGCAACTTCTCTTGCGGCTTAGGTGCGACAAGTGTTGGAGTGGAGGACAGGTATCTCTTCAAGTCCTGCAGCGCAGCCTCCGCTTCCGGAGTCCATTTCATTGGACCTGCCTTTTTCAAAATTTTGAAAAACGGCAGGGCGCGCTCAGCAGATCTAGAGATAAACCTGCTGAGAGCAGCCACGCAACCGGCAAGCCTTCATACATCCTTGATGCGCTTTGGTGCTTCGATCTGCTCGATGGCTTTGATCTTGTCGGGATTGGCTTCAATTCCCCGCTGAGACACGAAGAACCCGAGAAGCTTGCCGGAAGGGACTCCAAACACGCACTTCTCGGGGTTAAGCTTGAGGTTGATCTTGCGCAGATTTGCAAATGTCTCATCTAAATCTTGAATCAAGGTTGCTTTGTCCTTGCTCTTGACCACTATGTCATCCATGTAAGCTTCCACATTTCTGTGTATTTGTGGCTCAAAAGCATGGTGGACTACCCTTGTGAATGTTGAACCAGCATTCTTCAAACCAAAAGGCATCCGTACGAAGCAGTACGTGCCACACGGGGTGATAAATGCGGTTTTTTCTTCATCTTCTTCTGCCATGAAGATCTGATGGTATCCTGAGTATGCATCAAGAAATGAAAGCAAATCACATCCGGCTGTGGAGTCAATAATCTGGTCAATACGCGGCAAGGGAAATGGGTCTTTGGGACAAGCTTTATTAACATCAGTGAAGTCAATACAAAGTCTCCATTTCCCATTAGCCTTGCGCACAACAACAGGATTGGCCAACCACGTGGGATGGAGTACTCCTCTGACAAGGCCTGCTGCTTCCAACTTCTTGATTTCTTCTGCGATGAATTCTTGGCGCTCTACTGCCTGCTTCCTGACTCTCTTCTTGACGGGCCGCGCATGAGGACAGACGACAAGGTGGTGCTCAATCACTTTCCTGGGAACACCGGGGATATCAGACGGTTGCCATGCAAACACATCGACATTCGCCCGCAGGAAAGCAATGAGCGCGCTTTCCTATTTGGGGTCAAGAGTGGCGCTGATGGTGAAGGTACCACCAGTGCCATCCTCCTTAGCGGACACCTTCTTAGTCGCAGGTGGAGCTGCCATCGCCTTCTTGCACTTGCTGGTGGAGCTCGATGGTGCGTCCTCGATGGTAGCGCAGCACTCCGAAGAGGTGCGCTTGCCGGAGTGGGCATCAGAGCTCTTGCCGGACTTGGTCTTCTTCTTTCCCCCAGGAGCTTCAGCGGCAAGTGTCCTCCGTTCTGCTACAGCTGCTGCTTCCCGGTAGATCTTGTCGGCACAAATAAGAGCATCCTTCTTGTCGCCAGGGACAGAGATGACACTTATTGGGCCTGGCATTTTCAGTACGTTGTACGCATAGTGAGAGGCTGCCATAAACTTGGCGAGTGTCGGACAGCCTAGGATTCCATTATAAGGTAATGAAATGTCGGCAACGTCAAACGTGATCCTCTCAGTCCTGAAGTTCAGCTCACTGCCAAATGTTACCGGCAACATGATCTTTCCCTTTGGCTTGCTCCTTCCCGGGTTAATTCCTTGAAACGTGCCGGTCTCTTCGAGCTCGCTGTCAGGGATCTGGAGCTTCTGGAGCACCGCGGAGGAGATTAGGTTCAAGCCGGCCCCGCCGTCAACTAACATCTTAGTGACCTTGAGGTTGCGGATTGTAGGTGAAACCAACATCGGCAAACACCCGACCGCAGTTATGCGATCCGGGTGGTCCTCAATATCAAAGATGATAGGCGTGCTTGACCATTTCAGAGGCCTGCGTGACTCGACGGGTGGTTCTGCTGCATTAACCTCCCGCATCCACTGCTTGAGCTGGCGGTGCGAGGCATGTAGAGAAGCACCACCGTCAACGCACAGGACCTCCGTAGCTTTCTGGAATTCCTGCTCATCGGTCTCCTCATCATCCATATCTTCATCGTCGCCGTCATCTTCATCCTTGTCGCGGCCGCGAGGAGCTCTGTCTCCTTGCCGCTGCTTGGCCTTGCCGCGGCGTCCCCCTCGGCCGGGACGTTTCTTGCTGGATCCACCAGCTCCTCCCTGGGCTTTCTCCTTGTCGCGCCGCTCGTATTCAGCTTTCTATTGCTCAACAAGCTGCTCGACCCTCTTGCAGTTCTGAAGATCATGGCCCTTGGTGCGGTGAATCTTGCAATACTGCTTGTTGGTGCCGTCCTGCTTGTCGGCGACCGCCACCTCCGCGGCAATCTCCTTGCCAGAGTTACCAGCTTTGGCTTCCTTGGTGCCGCCACCGTTGCCGGACTGCTCAACAACTAGCACTTCTTTGCCTTTCCTCCTTCTGTTGTTCCGCCGCTGGTTTTTCCTTGTCGGGGCGGCATGTTCACTATCGGATCCTCCCGCTCCTATATTTTCTCTAGGGAGTCTCCTCCCTTCCTCAGCACACGCGCACTTGTCGGCCAGTGCATATAACTCACTGACATCCCTGATCTTGCACATCGCCATTTCCTCCCGCATCCTACGGTTCCGCACGTTCTGATGGAACGCGCTGATCACCGCGGCAGGGTGGACGTCTGGGATGTTGTGCTGCACGCTACTGAATCTCTGAATGTACTTGCGCAGGGGCTCTCCTTCCTTCTGGGCGAGCAAATGAAGATCACTCTCCTGGCCATGAGGCTTGTGTCCGCCGGTAAAGGCGCCGACAAACTGATGGCACAGATCAGCCCAAGAGGATATGGAGTTGTCCGGCAAGTGCATGAGCCAGGATCTGACATTGGGCTTGAGCACCAGCGGGAAGTAGTTGGCAAGGATCTTGTCATCTCGTCCCCCGGCAGCTTGCACCGCAATGGTGTAGATGCTGAGGAACTCTGACGGATGCGTCTTGCCGTCGTACTTCTCTGGTACGTCTGGCTTGAAGTTCTTTGTACTGGGCCACTTGACTTGCCGCAGCTCACGAGTGAACGCAGGACAACCCACCGCGTACGGTAGATCGCCTGGTTCCCCTGGCGCATGCATGTCAACAGAGGGCCCAGCGCGCTTGTCGGATTGACGTCGCACTTCTCTTCGGCGCTCGATGCGGGTTCGAGCGTCCTCTTGTTGTCGATCATGAAGAACTTGGCGCTGATTGCGACGAGCTCGTGGATCCGACGATGCAGTGGAGTCACTGTCCAGGTGGATTCGGCGAGTCGGCGATCTTGGCCTTCGGGGCAGTGATTGCATGGTAGTTGCACCTCCGCCCATTTCGTCGCCACCGGCTCGCGTTCGGCGGTCCTGCCGCGGCGGCGACGCGCTCGGCCGCCGTGGAGTGTCGCCATTGGCGTAGCCGATGAGACTCTGGATGGTGGCCCTCCATTCGTCGATCTTGTCCGACGTTGGAGGGTAATCTAGGAGAAGTTGAGCTCGCGCCAAAGCTTCTACTGGGGTGGTGGGTGGCAGTGGCGGACGGCGCGAGGAGCGGGACGTGCTCGAACTTCTAACTATGTTTGAAGGAGCAGTATCCCGCCCAGGCGACCGCGCCTCGCTCGTGCCAGCATGCTGGCGTGCATGCTGGTCTTGAGCGCCCCGAGATCCACCAGCTTGGCCTTGGTTTAACATGCGCATGGTGCTGCGAGCGCCATGGTGCTGCTGATCTTGCGCCTCCTGAGAGTGGCGCGGAACATGTACAGTTGCCGAGGTTTGTGCAGCCTTGTCCTTGGACTTGGCAGCACTGTGAGCACCCTCATCGATGGCTGTTCTTCCGCCGGCGTCCACACCACCACCCGTTTGCTCCAACGGTGGCGGAGACGACGTGGACGGAGCGGCTATCGCCGAAGTCTTCTTCTTCGGTGGCATGTTGATGAAGGGAATAAGGATCTAGCTCGTGTGAACGCCGGATCAGGTTCACACAATCTCGACACCCCCTACCTGGCGCGCCAAAGATGTCGGGGAAACTGATCCACGAACACCTATGGGGCCGGAGGACCGGGCCCCTTTCGGTTCGGCGGGGGGCGGAGATCGCACGAAGAGCGGATCGAGGCGAAGCACACGAGCAGTTTACCCAGCTTCGGAGCTCTCCGGAGAGATAACACTCCTATTGCTGCTTGTCTGGTTCTATTATCTGGTGTTCTTGCTCTCCAAAGCGAGAGTGTGATGTTCTCTGGGCTACGGATGGATCGATGCAAACTGTCTGAGGCTTCGAACCTATGAGCCGAACCCCCTCTACGTTGCGCATGGGCCTCCTTTTATACGCTAAAGGGGTCACCGACAGGTGGCAACGCAGAGGAGGGTAAAAACGTAAAAAGCGAGGTAGTTGATACAGTTGCTTGTACAGTGCACCCTACCTAACCCTGACGGCAGGGGACAAGGGCATTAAATGCCCGTCTGAGTCGCTCGAACAGTGCAGAAAAGGACCGTTAGGGGCGCCACCGTTCGCCACGATGGCGATCTTGTCAGCTTCGCATGCCGCTGCGCACCGCTGGCTGCACAGCCTCCTGCCACGCGCGCCCGGGGAGGCTTCCAGAGCGACACGTTGGTGGATGCGCTGGAGCGTGAACGCAGAGTGGCCGCCTGCCGCGGCAAGTGTCTTGCCGCTGCTGCTATCTTGTCGGGCCCGGAGGCTTGTCGCTCGCCGGGCTTCGAGGTACCTTGGTTGGTCTTCCCGGCAAGCTCCTCTTGCCGGGGCCTTGCTGCGTTGCCGGAGCGAGTGGCGCGTCGCGGCAAGTTCCTTGGTGCGCCTTGATTGGCCTTCCCGGCAAGCTCCTCTTGCCGGGGTCTTGTCTCTTTAGCTTATATACTTTGTTCTTGGATGGCTCCAAGGGAACCTTGGAGGGTCTTGGCGTTCGCCCGGCAAGCCTTGCCGCGGGGTGCTGCAACTGCCCGTGCACAAGTTCGGGGTACTAGGGTACCCCTATTCTAGTACACCGACAGTTTTCAGCAAGGTAATGTCTGCAAGTGCTAAAATTATGAGCAGTGGAGTAGTTTGATAGCAGGATAATTTGTAACGAGCAAGTAACAATAGTAGTAACAAAAGTGCAGCAAGGTAGCCCAATCCTTTTGAGGCAAAGGACGGGCCAAAACGGTTTCTTATGATAAGCAAAGTGTTCTTGAGGGTACACGGGAATTTCATCTAGTCACTTTCATCATGTTGGCTTAATTCGTGTTCGGTACTTTGATAATATGATATGTGGGTGGACCGGTGCTTAGGTGCTATTCTTACTTGAACAAACCTCCTACTTATGATTAACCCTCTCGCAAGCATCCACAACTACGAGATAAGTATTAAGAATAAATTCTAAACATAGCATTAAACTATTGGATCCAATCGGCCCCTTACGGAATAGCACATAAACTGGGGTTTAAGCTTCTGTCACTCTCGCAACCCACCATCTAATAACTACTTCACAATGCATTCCCTTAGGCCCAAATATGGTGAAGTGTCATGTAGTCGACATTCACATGACACCACTAAGAGAATGGCAACATACATACCATCAAAATATCGAACACATATCAAGTTCACATGATTACTTGCAACATGATTTCTCCCGTGACCTCAAGGATGAAAGTGACTACTCACAAATGATAAACATGCTCAAGATCAGAGGGGTATTAAATAGCATAATGGATCTAAACATATAATCTTCCACCAAATAAACCATATAGTAATTTACTACAAGATGTAATCAACACTACTAGTCACCCACAAGCACCAATCTATAGTTTGATACAAAGATTGAACACAAGAGATGAACTAGGATTTGAGAGGAGTTGGTGCTGTGAAGATGTTGATGAAGATAGCCCTCCCCAAGATGGGAGAGTTGTTGGTGATGATGATGACGATGATTTCCCCCTCCGGGAGGGAAGTTCCCCCGGCGGAATCGCTCCGCCGGAGGGCGAAAGTGCTCCTGCCGAAATTCCGCCTTGAGGCGGCGGCGCTTCATCCCGAATGTCCTCCCCTTATTTTTTCTAGGTCAAAATGACTTATATACCAGAATATGGGCGCCGAATGTGGGCCGAGGAGGGCAGCACCCACCAGGGCGCGCCTAGGCCTCCTGGCGCGCCCAGGTGGGTTGTGCCCACCTGGTGGCCCTCCTCTAGTACTTATTTGCTGCAATATTTATTAAATACTCCATAAAAAATCCTCGGGGAGTTTCAGCTCATTTGGAGTTGTGTAGAATAGGTGGCTTGACATAGCTTTTTCACGTCCCAATTTCCAGCTGCCAGAATTCTCCTCCTTAGTGCATACCTTGCATATTATGAGATAAAAGGCATTAGAATTACTCCAAAAAGCATTATTATACAATAAAACAACATAAATAACAGTAGGAAAACATGATGCAAAATGGACGTATCAACTCCCCCAAGCTTAGACCTCGCTTGTCCTCAAGCAAAAACCGAAATAGAAAAACATGTTCACATGCTTAGAGAGAGAGGTGTCGATAAAAAAAATACGGACATAGCAGCATCATGTTACTTATTATAACGGCAACAAACTTTAATATATAACTTTTATTATAGAACTTTTATCATAGACTTCTCATGAACAAGTGACAATTCATCACAATGTTGAAGTATAAAGCGTAAACTCTATTGGAAACCAACAAACTATGTTCTCAGTCAACTTTGCAACTACAATTCATCATCTTTTCAAGAAGGGTCACATATCGGAGCCTTTAGGCAAGTCCACATACTCAGCCATCATTTAGTCTTCTATGATTTCTAACACTCACCACGTACACATGAACAAAACGTTTCAACCGGACACAAAGAAAGATAGGGGCTTATAGGTTTGCCTCCCAACACACTCACCTCAAGGGTGATGTCAACAATAATAACTTATGCCACCCATATTCAACTGGACATATGTGCCTAGATCTTTCCTCACCACATGATGCTTGCCAAAGGAGAAAAATAAATGGAATAGAGAGAAAAACTTTGACTCTTGCATAAAAGCAAATACATGAAAGTAAAAGATGGGCCCTTCGCAGAGGGAAGCAGAGGTTGCCATGCGCTTTCTGTTTGTATGCTCAACCCCTTAGTGCAAGAGAACATCACGTTATATTGCCCCTTGTGATGGCTACCATTATTATGCAGTTTTTCGCTTTTATTCTTCACCATCACAAGTTCGTACAACGCTCAATTTTCCCTTACACTAAATGATCTCGCATTTTTATAAGCAATTTTTATTGCCCTTTTTGCATCGATGACAACTTACTTGAAGGATCTTACTCAATCCATAGGTAGGTATGGTGGACTCTCAAACAAGATAGGGTTTAAGGGTTTTGTATGCACAAGTAGTATCTCTACTTAGTGCAGAGTTTTTGGCTAGCAAAGATAGGGGAGAGCACCACATGTTGAAGGATCTATGACAATATGACTTCTTTGTGAATATGAACAAACATAAATCATTAAGTTGTCTTCCTTGTCCAACGTCAACAATGTTGGCATATAATATTTTGACGGGTGCTCACAATCACAAAAGATTTCCATGATAGTGTATTTATATGTGAATCTTCTCGTCCCTTATTAATTCTTTCATGTGTTGCATCATTGACCAATGCTATGTTTGTCAATCTACAATAAAATTTTCTACTTACACTTTTCCTTGTGTAATGTCATCACTCACCATAAGATTAGCATATGATCTTTTTATTTTATCTCCTTTATTTTTATTGCAGCAAGAAAGTAAATAAGGCAAAACTCAAACTAAACTTTTATATCTCACACACGATTACAAGGATTGATCACTAAGCAAACTCATAAAAAGAAAGGATCAAACTAAACTTTTATTCATCTAATAGCAAAAGATAGCCATTGATCGAACTAAGAAAATAAAGGCAAAAGGTTGTGGAGATTGATACGATACCGGGGCACCTCCCCCAAGCTTGGCGAAAGCCAAGAGGAGTGCCCATACCCAATACTCAATTTTCTTTTGGTGGTGATGAAGAAGATGGTGGTGATGAAGTAGATGGTTTCTTGTCCTCGGGTTTCCGCGACAGAGGCTCACCATCATAGGAGGAGGAGTGAGTCTCCCGGATCCTGCAACTAGTAGCCAAACTCATACCTTTAAACCTTGCCTCATATTCAAAGACTTGGCTCTGAAGGTCGTGGATCTGGCTATGGAGGAAGTTGATTTGCTTGTTGAGGGAGAAGATGATGTCCTTTATGGGCTTGCCATCCACCTTGAGATCACGGGTATAGTCCGCGATCATGAGGTGATTGGCATTGAGTCCACGCTCCACCATCCCCTTTCACTTGAAGATGTCCTGCTCCATGGCTCCAAGCCTGGCCTCCATGGATCCAGTCCCCCTGGGTCCTTGCACATCGCGAATGCGCAGCACCCCATCGTGCATCTGGATAGCTTGAGGGTGCTGCATCACCTCCCGTAGATATGGGTTGATGACGTTGACGAAGAACTTGTCCTTGGAGGATCTTGAAGAGTGCATGGTGGATTGGATCTGACATAAAACAACAAGAAAAGAAAACATGAGATTTCTCCGTGATACAGAGGTTAATAGGTTCGAGAGGTATATATAGATTTTTTATCTTGGGGAACAAGCAGAATGGAAGAAAAATGGAGACCGGAAAGTACCCGAGGTGGGCACAACCCACCTGGGCGCGCCAGACAAGCCTGACGTGCCCTGGTGTATCGTGCCCAGCAGGGTCACTTTCCTAGAAGTTTCTTATTTTCCTAATTTTCTAAATATTTCCAAAACTGACAAAAAATATTTTTGCGGATTTTTTGGAGTCCGTTTTCTTACCGTATCACGTACCTCCTTATTTTCACGATTCTGGAGTGTTTCAGAAGGAATCTTTTATGTGTTCTTCCGGTGTCGAAGTTTGGATAACATTGCTTTCAACATTAATGAGCGTACCTGAGATATAGTGTTTTATTCGTTTCCCATTGACAACCTTCAGGTTAGTCCCTTCGACATTATTTATTTTGATAGCTCCGGATCGTTAGACCTCCTCGATGACATAGGGTCCTTCCCATTTGGAGAGGAGTTTTCCTGCAAAGAATCTGAAACAAGAGTTGTACAAAATAACATATTCTCCTACTTTGAATTAACGCTTTTGGATTCTTTTATCATGCCATCTTTTAACTTTTTCTTTGAATAACTTAGCATTTTCATAAGCCTGGGTTCTCCATTCATCTAATGAGATAATATCAAATAACCTCTTTTCCCCAACAAGTTTGAAATCATAATTGAGTTCTTTTATTTCCCAAAATACTTTGTGTCCTAATTCAAGATGCAAATGACAAGATTTTCCATAAACCATTTTATATGGAGACATACCCATAGGATTTTTATATGTTGTTCCATAAGTCCAAAGTGCATCATCTAATTTCTTAGACCAATTCTTCCGGAACCTATTGATAGTCTTTTGTAAGATTACTTTTATTTCTCTATTGCTAGGTTCAACTTGATCACTAGACCGAGGATGATAAGGTAACGTAATTCTATGATTAACATCATATTTAGCAAGCATTTTATGGAAAGTGCCATGAATAAAGTGTGAACCACCATCAGCTATTAAATATCAAGGGACTCCAAACCTTGGGAAAATAACTTCCTTAAGCATTTTAATAGAGGTGTTGTGATCAACACTACTAGTTGGAATAGCTTCTACCCACTTAGTAACATAATCAACAGCAACCAAAATATGTGTATACCCATTAGAAGAAGGAAAAGGTCCCATAAAGTCAAATCCCCAAACATCAAATGGTTCAACATCAAGTGAATAATTCATAGGCATTTCATGACGCTTACCGATATTACCTATTCTTTGGCATTCATCACATGATGAGACAAACTTACGGGCATCCTTGAAGAGAGTAGGCCAATAAAAACCAGATTGCAATACCTTATGAGCGGTTCTGTCTCCCGCGTGATGTCCTCCATAAGCTTCGGAGTGACATTTCCGTAGGATTTATTCCTGTTCATGCTTAGGTACACAACGTCTAATAATACCATCTACTCCTTTTTTATAAAGATGTGGGTCATCCCAAAAGTATTGTCTTAAATCATAGAAGAATTTTTTATTTTGTTGGTATGTGAAGCTAGGTGGTATGTATTTAGCAACAATATAATTAGCATAGTCAGCATACCAAGGTGCACTATGAGAAACATTTATTGCAGCTAGTTGTTCATCAGGGAAGCTATCATTAATTGTTTGTGGGTCATCAAGAATATTTTCAAGTCTAGACAAGTTATCAGCCACGGGGTTCTCTGCTCCTTTCCTATTAGTGATATGCAAATCAAATTCTTGTAGCAGAAGAACCCACCTAATGAGTCTAGGTTTAGCATCTTTCTTTTCCATAAGATATTTTATAGCAGCATGATTGGTGTGAACAATTACTTTAGAATCAACAATGTAAGATCTGAATTTATCACATGCAAACACCACTACTAAGAATTCTTTTTCAGTAGTAGCATAGTTTCGTTGAGCACCATCTAGAGTTTTACTAGCATAATGAATAACATTTAGTTTCTTATCAACTCTTTGTCCTAGAACAGCACCAACAACATAATCACTAGCATCACACATAATCTCAAAAGGCAAGTTCCAATCAGGTGGTTGAACAACATGTGCAGTAATTAAGTATTTCTTTAGTGTTTCAAAGGCTTCCATGCAATCATCATCAAACACAAAGGGAATATCCTTTTGCAAAAGATTAGTAAGAGGCCTAGAAACTTTAGAGAAGTCTTTGATAAACCTCCTATAGAAACCAGCATGACCAAGGAAACTACGAATACCTTTGATATCTTTAGGACATGGAATTTTCTCAATTGCACCAACCTTGGCTTTGTCCACCTCAATGCCTCTTTCAAAAATTTTGTGGCCCAAGACAATACATTCATTAACCATAAAGTGGCACTTCTCGCAATTCAAGACGAGATTTGTTTGTTCACACCTCTGCAAGACTCGATCAAGATTGCTTAAACAATCATCAAAAGACTTCCCATAAACCGAAAAGTCATCCATGAAAAACTCAACAATCTTTTCACAAAAATCAGAGAATATAGCAGTCATACATCTTTGAAAGGTAGCAGGTGCATTACATAAACCCGAAGGCATACGTCTATAAGCAAATGTTCCAAAAGGACAAGTAAAAGTGGTCTTTTCTTGATCAGATTGTAAAACATGTATTTGTGGAAAGCCAGAGTATCCATCAAGGAAGCAAAAATGTGTGTGCTTAGATAATCTTTCTAACATTTGATCGATAAAAGGCAGAGGGTAATGATCTTTTCTAGTAGCTTTATTTAATGTTCTATAATCAATTACCATTCTATAGCCCGTAACAATTCTTTGTGGAATAAGCTCATTCTTATCATTAGGAACAACAGTAATACCTCCCTTCTTAGGGACACAATGAACAAGACTTACCCATCTACTAGGATAGATTATACCTGCTTCCAGGAGTTTCAATATTTCCGTTCTTACCACTTCTTTCATTTTCGGGTTTAACCGACGTTGGTGATCTGGGTTTAGCATCAGGTTCCATATTAATCTTGTGCTGACATAGAGTGGGACTAATGCCCTTAAGATCATCAAGAGTATATCCAATAGCAGCCCTGTGCTTCCTTAGAACTTTCAATAATCTTTCTTCTTCATGTTTTGAAAGGTTAACACTAATAATAATAGGATATATCTTCTTTTCATCAAGATATGCATATTTCAAAGTGTGTGGCAATTGTTTTAGTTCAAACACAGGATCACCTTTAGGTGGAGGAGGACCTCCTAGAGTTTCAATAGGCAAATTGTGTTTAAGCAAAGGTGGTTGTTGGAAAAATATTCTATCTATTTCATTTCTTTCGTGCATATGCAAATCATTTTCATGGTCTAGCAAATATTGTTCAAAGGATCAACTGGAGGCACAACAATAGAAGCAAGACCAATAATTTCATCCTTACTATGCAAATCTTTCTTATGAGGTTGTTTACTAAACTTGGAAAAATTAAACTCATGAGATTCATCACCAAAGCTAACACCGACAGTTTGTTTCTCATAATCTATTTTAGCATTGACAGTGTTCAAGAAAGGTCTACCAAAAATAATGGGGCAAAAGTCATCTTGTGGGGTGCTAAGAACAAGAAAATCAGTTGGGTATTAAATTTTCCCAAACAAGACTTCAACATCTCTAAGAATCCCAATTGTTGATATAGTATCTCTATTAGCAAGTTCAAAAGTAACATCTATGTCTTCTATCTTAGTAGGTGCTATTTCATCTTTAATTTCTTAATATAAGGAGAAAGGAATAGCACTCACACTAGCACCTAGGTCACATAACCCATGATAAAAGTGATATCCTATCTTAACTGAGAAAACATGCATGCCAACAACTGGTTCTTTAACTTCTTCTTTAATTGGCGGGTGATATTTAAACCACTTCTCCTTAGGGAGATCAACATGAGTAGAAAAAGATTCACAAAAGGAGGCTACTATCTCAGAGTCAAGTCCATATTTAGTGCTAAACTTTCGAAAAGCATTGATATTCATAAAAGATTTAACACAATCAAACTTAGGTTCAATACCTGACTCTTTACCTTCGTCGAGTTCCCAATCTTCGCAGTTGCATTTAATTATTTCTAAAAGATCCCACCAGAATTCAATAGTCTTTTTCATAAAAGAACCAGTACAAGAAGTATCGAGCATGGATTCATCATTACGAGAAAGACGAGCATAAAATTCTGAACAATAATTTCTCTCGATAGCTCATGATTAGGGCATGATGTCGGTGTACTAGAATAGGGGTACCCTAGTACCCCGAACTTGTGCACGGGCAGTTGCAGCACCCCGCAGCAAGGCTTGTCGGGCGACCGCCAAGGTCCTCCGTGGCTCCCTTGGAGCCATTCCAGAACAAAGTATTCAAGCCAGTGAGACGAGGCCCCGGCAAGAGGAGCTTGCCGGGAAGGCCAACCAAGGCATCCTAAGGAACTTGCCGCGACGCGCCACGCATCCTGGCAAGGCAACAAGGCCCCAACAAGAGGAGCTTGCCGGGAAGACCGACCAGGGCATCTCGAGGCCTGGTGGGCGACAAGCTTCCAGGCGCGACAAGACGACGGCCACGGCAAGGCGCTTGCCGCGGAAGGCGGCCACTCTGTACCCACGCTCCAGCACATCCACCAAGGTGTCGCTCTGGGGGCCTTTCCAGGTGCGCGTGGCGGGAGGCTGTGCAGCCAGCGGTGCACGGTGGCATGCGAAGCTGACAAGACTGCCATCGTGGCGAGCGGTGGCGCCCCTGACGGTCCTTTTTCTGCACTGTTTGGGCGACACAGATGGGCATTTAATGCCTTTGTCCCCTGCCGTCAGGGTTAGGTAGGATACACTATACAAGTAACTGTACCAACCACCTCTCTTTTTACATTTGTACCCTTGTCTACGTTGCCACTTGTCGGTGACCCCTTTAGCGTATAAAAGGAGGCCCACGCGCAACATAGAGGGGGTTCGGCTCATTCGGAAGCCAGAAAAACACTTAGCTCACCCTCGAGCAAAAACAGAATAGAATCAGACAAGCAGCAGTAGGAGTGTTATCTTCCGGAGAGCTCCGAAGCTGGGTAAACTGCTCGTGTGCTTCGCCTCGATCCGCTCTTCGTGCGACCTCCGCCCCCCGCCGAACCGAAAGGGGCCACGGTCCGCCGGCCCCATAGGTGTTCGTGGATCAGTTTCCCCGACAACTTTGGCGCGCCAGGTAGGGGGCGTCGAGATTGCGTGAACCCGATCCGGCGTTCACACGAGCTAGATCTTCATTTTCTTCATCGACATGCCACCGAAGAAGAAGACTTCGGCGGCAGCTGCTCCGTCCACGTCACTTCCACCACCACCGGAGCAGACGGGTGGTGGAGTAGGCGCCGACGGAAGAGCGGACGTCGACGAGGAAGCTCACGATGCTACCAGATCCAAGGAAAGGGCCGCGCAGACCTCAGCGTCCGTGCATGTACCGCGCCCATCTCAGGAGGCATAGGACCGACAGCGTCATGGTACTCGCAGTACCATACGTTTGTTGGGCCAAGATCGAGCTGGTGGATCTCGGGGTGCTCAAGACCATCATGCACGCCAACGTGCTGGCACGAGCGAGACACGGTCGCCTGGACGGGGTACTGCTCCTTCTAACATAGTTAGAAGTCCGAGCACATCCCACTCCTTGCACCGTTCGCCACTGCCGCCCACCACTCCAGCAGAAGCTTTGGCATGAGCTCAACTGCTCCTGGATTACCCTCCAACGGCGGACAAGACCGATCAATGGAGGGCCACCATTCAGAGTCTCATCGGCTTCGCCAACGGCGACACTCCATGACAGCCGAGCACGTCGCTGCCGCGGCAGGGTTGCCAGGCGCGAGCCGATGGCGACAAGACCGGTGAGGGTGTGACCACCATGCACTCTCCACCCCGAAGGCCAAGATCGCCGACTCGCCGGATCCACCTCGACAGCGACTCCACCGCATCATCGGATCCACGAGCTCGTTGCGATCAACGCCAAGTTCTTCGCGATCGACAGCAAGAAGACGCTCGTACTCGCATCGAGCGCCAAAGAGAAGCGCGACGTCAATCTGACCAGCGCGCTGGGCCTTCTGTTGACATGCATGCGCCAGGGGAACCAGGCGACTTGCCGTACACGGTAGGTTGCCCTGTGTTCACTCGTGAGCTGCGACAAGTCCAGTGGCCCAGCACGAAGAACTTCAAGCCAGATGTACCGGAGAAGTACGATGGCAAGACGCATCCGTCGGAGTTCCTCAGCATCTACACCATTGCGGTGCAAGCTGCCGGGGGACGGGACGACAAGATCCTTGCCAACTACTTCCCGCTGGTGCTCAAGCCCAACGTCAGATCCTGGCTCATGCACTTGCGGGACAACTCCATATCCTCTTGGGCCGATCTATGCCATCAGTTTTTCGGCGCCTTCACAGGCGGCCACAAGCCTCATGGCCAAGAGAGTGACCTTCACCTGCTCGCCCAGAAGGAAGGAGAGCCCCTTCGCAAGTACATTCAGAGATTCAGCAGCATACAACACAACATCCCAGACGTCCACCCTGCCGTGGTGATCAGCGCGTTCCATCAGAACGTGCGAAACCGCAGGATGCAGGAGGAGATGGCGATGTGCAAGATCAGAGACGTCAGTGAGCTATATGCCCTGGCCGACAAATGTGCGCATGCTGAGGAAGGGAGGAGACTCCCCGGAGAGAACATAGGAGCAGGAGGATCTGACAGTGATGATGCTGCCCCGGCAAAGAAAAACCGGCGGCGGAATAACAGGAAAAAGAAAGGCAAAGAGGTGCTAGCCGTTGAGCAGTCCGGCAAAGAAGCCAAAGCTGGTAACTCCGGCAAGGAGGTTGCCGCAGCCGTGGCAGTTGCCGACAAGCAGGACGACACCAACAAGCAGTACTGCAAGATCCACCGCACTAAGGGCCATGACCTCCAGAGCTGTAAGAAAGTCGAGCAGCTTGTTGAGCAACAGAAAGCTGAATACGAGCGGCGCGACAAGGAGAAAGCCCAGGAAGGTGCTAGAGGATCCGGCAAGAAACGTCCCGGCCAAGGAGGGCGCCGCGGCAAGGCCAAGCAGCGGCAAGGAGACAGACCTCCTCGCGGCCGCGACAAGGATGAAGATGATGACGACGATGAAGACATGGATGATGAGGAGACTGATGAGCAGGAGTTCCAGAAAGCCACAGAGGTCCTGTGCGTTGATGGCGGTGCTTCTCTGCATACTTCGCACCGTCAGCTCAAGCAGTGGGTGCGGGAAGTTAATGCAGCAGAACCACCCGTCGAGTCACGCAAGCCTCTAAAATGGTCCAGCATGCCTATCATCTTTGATATTGAGGACCACCCTGATCGCGTAACTGCGGTCGGGTGCTTGCCGATGTTGGTCTCACCAACTATCCGCAACCTCAAGGTCACTAAGATGTTAGTTGACGGCAGGGCCGGCTCGAGCCTGATCTCCTCCGCGGTGATCCAGAAACTCCAGATCCCTGACAGCGAGCTCGAAGAAACCGGTACGTTCCAAGGAATCAATCCGGGAAGGAGCAAGCCAAAGGGAAAGATCACGTTGCCGGTAACATTTGGCAGCGAGTTGAACTTCAGGACTGAGAGGGTTACTTTTGACGTTGCTGACTTTCCATTGCCTTACAATGGGATACTCGGCCGTCCAGCACTCGCCAAATTCATGGCAGCCTCTCACTATGCCTACAACATGCTGAAGATGCCAGGCCCGATAAGTGTCATCTCTGTCCCTGGCGACAAGAAGGATGCTCTTATCTGCGCCGACAAGATCTACCGGGAAGCAGCAGCCGCAGCAGATCGCAAGTCACTTGCCGCTGAAGCTCCCGGGGCGAAGAAGAAGACCAAGTCCGGCAAGAGCTCTGATGCCCACTCCGGCAAGCGCACCTCTTCGGAGTGCTGCGCTACCGTCGAGGACGCACCATCGAGCTCCACCGGCAAGTGTAGGAAGGCAATGGCAGCTCCGCCAGAGACCAAGAAGGTGTCCGCCAAGGAGGACGGCACTGGTGGTACCTTCACCATCAGCGCCACTCTCGACCCCAAATAGGAAAGCGCGCTCGTTGCTTTCCTACGGGCGAACGTCGACGTGTTTGCATGGCAACCGTCCGACATCCCCACTGTTCCCAGGAAAGTAATTGAGCACCACCTTGCCGTCAGTCCTCATGCGCGGCCCGTCAAGCAGAAAGTCAGGAAACAGGCAGTGGAGTGCCAAGAATTTATTGCAGAAGAAATCAAGAAGTTGGAAGCAGCAGGCCTTGTCAGAGGAGTGCTCCATCCTACGTGGTTGGCCAATCCTGTAGTCGTGCGCAAGGAAAACGGGAAATGGAGGCTTTGTATCGACTTTACCGATGTTAATAAAGCTTGTCCCAAAGACCCATTTCCTTTGCCGTGCATCGACCAGATTGTTGACTCCATGGCCGGATGTGATTTGCTTTCATTTCTTCATGCATACTCAGGATACCATCAGATCTTCATGGCAGAAGAGGATGAGGAGAAGACCGTATTCATCACCCCGTGTGGCACGTACTGTTTCGTACGGATGCCTTTCGGTTTGAAGAATGCTGGTTCAACATTTGCAAGGGTAGTCCACCATGATTTTGAGCCACAAATGCACAGAAATATGGAAGCCTACATGGATGACATAGCGGTCAAGAGCAAGGATAGGGCGACCCTGATTCAAGATTTAGACGAGACATTTGCAAATCTGCGCAAGATCAACCTCAAGCTGAACCCCGAGAAGTGTGTGTTTGGAGTTCCCTCCGGCAAGCTTCTCGGGTTCTTCGTGTCTCAGCAGGGAATTGAAGCCAATCCCGACAAGATCAAGGCCATTGAGCAGATTGAAGCACCAAAGCGCGTCAAGGATGTACGAAGGCTTGCCGGTTGCGTGGCTGCTCTCAGCAGGTTTATCTCTAGATCTGCTGAGCGCGCCCTGCCATTTTTCAAAATATTGAAAAAGGCAGGTCCAATGAAATGGACTCCGGAGGCGAAGGCTGCGCTGCAGGACTTGAAGAAATACCTGTCCTCCACTCCAACACTTGTCGCACCTAAGCCACAAGAGAAGTTGCTACTGTATATAGCGGCAACCAATCAAGTGGTTAGTGCTTTGTTAGTGGCAGAGAGGGAGGCGGATGATGAGCCAGCAACCACGGCAGATGCATCCAGCGACAAACAGGGGGCTTCGCCGGCAAGCTCTGATCCCGACAAGGATGGATCTGCGCAAGAGCATGAAAAGATGCAGAAGAGAATGGTGCAGCGCCTAGTTTACTTTGTCAGCTCCCTTCTGCAGGGGGCTAGGTCAAGGTACTCTAGTGTGCAGAAATTGCTTTTCGGCCTCCTCATGGCCTCGAGAAAGCTGCGCCATTACTTCCAAGCACATGAGATCACAGTCGTCACTCGTTTTCCACTGAAGAGGATACTGCAAAATCTCGAAGCAACAGGCAGGATTGTAGAGTGGGCACTGGAACTGTCAAGCTTTGGCCTCAAGTTTGAGAGCACTTCAACTATCCAAAGCAGAGCATTGGCAGAGTTCATAGCAGAGTGGACGTCAACACAAGATGAAGAGATTCCAGAAACGAGCATCCCCGTCAAGGAGGCAAGCAAAGAATGGCTGATGTACTTCGATGGTGCCTTCTCGCTGCAAGGCGCCGGTGCGGGCGTGCTACTTGTCGCACCCACCGGAGAGCACCTCAAGTACATAGTCCAAATGCACTTTCCCAAGGAGCAAGCAACCAACAATACTGCAGAATATGAAGGATTGCTTGCCGGTCTCAGGATTGCAGCAGACCTTGGGATCAAGAAGCTCATTGTCAGGGGTTACTCACAGCTTGTCGTCCGCCAAGTGAACAAGAACTATCAGAGTCCGTTGATGGAAGCATATGCTGATGAAGTGAGAAAGCTAGAAGAGCACTTTGACGGCCTACAGATGGAGCATGTCCCGAGAGCTCAGAATGACATCGCTGATGGCCTGTCAAAGTGCGCCGCACTTAAGTTACCTGTGGAACCAGGGATCTTTGTGCTCAAGCTGACTCAACCGTCCGTAACGCCATCAACTGGACAGAACAAGAAGAGGAAGTTGATTTCTGGTGACTATTTTCCGGCAGAGCTCCCTGAAGCCGCCGCCAAGAAGGTCCCCAAGATCAATGCCAAGGATGCTGAGGAGCAGTCTGCTCCGGCAAGCCTTATGGTTTGTTCCGTCGTAGCAGACGCTCCCGACAAGCTTTGCTCCGGCAAGCTTGCCGGGGAACATCAAGCTCCGGCAGAGCCGCAGGTTCTCGCCGTAGAAGCGGATGCTCCCGCAGCAGCAGATGTGCCTTTAGTCCTTGTTGTCGAGCCACAAGCTCCAGCATGGGCACAGCAGATTGTCCATTTCCTTCAGACAGGAGAACTTCCCGAAGAGCAAGAAGAAGCGGAAAAAATAGCCCGGCAGTCAAGTATGTACCAGTTTGTCGACAGCACACTGTACAGAAGGAGACTCAACAGAGTGAAATTGAAGTGTATTCACCGGGAAGACGGACAAAAGCTGTTGGCAGAGATACATGGAGGCATATGTGGTCACCACATTGGCGCAAGAGCACTTGCCGGCAAAGCATTCCGGCAAGGTTTCTTTTGGCCGACAGCCCTCCAGGATGAAACTGCACAAGTAACCAAGTGTGAAGCGTGCCAGTTCCATTCCAAGCAGATACACCAGCCAGCTCAAGCTCTCCAAACGATCCCTTTATCCTGGCCATTTTCGGTCTGGGGGCTCGACATCCTCGGCCCCTTCCCCCGAGCTGTCGGGGGCTTTGAGTACTTGTACGTTGCAATCGACAAGTCCACAAAGTGGCCGGAAGTGGTAGCAGTGAGGAAGGTGACAGCACAGTCAGCAGTCAAGTTCTTCAGGTCGATTGTTTGCCGTTTCGGGATCCCTAACAGGATCATCACCAACAACGGCACGCAATTCACGAGCCGCACCTTCATGCAGTACGTCCAAGATCTTGGCGCCAAGGTCTGCTTCGCTTCTGTTGCTCATCCGAGAAGCAACGGTCAAGCAGAGAGGGCAAATGCTGAAGTGCTGCGCGGGCTCAAGACCAGGACTTTCGACAGGCTGCGCAAGTGCGGAAGGAACTGGATGGAGGAGCTGCCAGTGGTTCTTTGGTCGATCAGGACGACGCCAAATCGAGCCACTGGCCAGACACCTTTCGCTCTAGTCTATGGAGCAGAGGCAGTTCTCCCCACGGAACTCGTATACGGATCACCTCGAGTGCTCGCTTATGATGAGCTTGAGCAAGAGCAGCTGCGACAAGATGACGCGCTGCTCCTTCAGGAGGATCGTCTTCAGGCTGCTATACGAGCTGCTCGATACCAGCAAGCTTTGCGCCGCTACCATAGCCGCAAAGTTAATGCCAGAAGCTTCGAGGAAGGCGACCTTGTTCTTCGGCGCGTTCAGTCCGCCAAGAATTCCAACAAGTTGACGCCGAAGTGGGAAGGCCCTTACCGGGTGAAACGAGTCACCAGGCCCGGCGCTGTCCGCCTTGAGACCGAAGATGGCATTCCGGTGAGCAACTCCTGGAACTTGAGCATCTTCGTAAATTTTACCCGTAGGGCGCGGTTGCTGGAACCCGTTCCGGCAACCACCTTTTGTACAAGTCTTGCCGATGTTGCATGTAATCCTTTGTACAAAGCCGGGCGCAGATCCCGTGCATAAGTAAAGCTCATGTGCTCCGCACATCTTGTCAATTTCATGCATTATATAATTTCTTGCATGTGTTATCTCACACTTTGTGCAGCACATACCTCCGGTAAGCAATAACGAGCTGAAAGGCTCCATATCTTTATTTTCTCTTCTTTCTTTTTTTCAACAAAGGAAAGGAAGGTTCCCTCGCACACAAGTTTGCCGGGGGGAAAGGAGAAGATTATGATGTGGACCAGGCATCGTTCAAGCAAATTTCGCCTTGCCGGGAAGCGAACGACAGAAAAGCTAAGTTGCCAAAGTTTGGGTAGTCAGTTTTATTTTTTAAGTTATCTTCCTCGAACGACCGTGCTTTGTATGGAAAACCTGTGCGCCGAGGAACCAACTCATAGCTAGTTGCGCCCTTACTTTGTTTCGAGTCCGCTCAACAACTTAAGTGCGCTGCAACTAGTCGCGACAAGGTTTCTTGTCGGAAGCGGCACCGCCAGCAGGCTGCTGATGTCCCACACTCAGCGCTCGCGGCTCGGGTGCCTGCGCCGACAAGTTCCCTAAAAGCATAGGGTAAAAACATACAAAGGAAGGAATCTAGTAAAGGAAATAACGTAGCAATCGATACTAGAAATAAAGTTATATTACAAGATAACTTGTCGCAGCTCTAACAGATTGATCTCGTAATATGACCAGCAGCGACAAGGAGAAAGAAAAAATGGGCGGCCTAATCTACGCGATCGCCCTCAACCCTCTTGATCTCGCTCACCTTGTCCACAATGGGTGCGACAAGGGCCTTGAGCGCATCCAGATCGGCGTCCGGCGGCAAGGATTTGAGGACGTTGGTGAGGTTGAGGCCTGGGTTGCGGAAGGCTACCTTCACCAACACCTTCTGAAGAACTCCCGCGCAAATCTTGCGCGACTCGTCGGCCAGCTGCTTTGGGATCCTGTCCCGGAGTCGCTGGAGGGCCGTCGCCACGCCTTTGAAGAACAGGCTAAGCTTGGCGCTGGGTTGGAGATGCTCGTCGGAGGGATACCCAAAATCCTCCATCCCCAGCTGCGCCAACTCCCCGTCGATGGCAGCGGCAGCATCCACAAGACCTTCAGTCCAATGCTCCACTGTCTCCCTGAAGGCGTCATGGGCGGCAGCAGCACTCGCCAGCAGCGCCTCGTCGGTCTTGACCTTCTCCGACAAGGTCACCTGTCGCTCCCTGGTGACGTCCAGCGTCTGAGTCAACGTGGCCAGCTTCAACTCCAGGTCTGCATTGGAATCCTTGGCGGCGCAGAGCTCCTTGCCCCTCTCAGCGAGAAGACCCTGCAGCTCACCATGAGTGGCAGCGTCCTTCTCGCGCTCGCGCTTAAGCACGGCAAGCTCCTCGCCGCTCGCCTTGAGATCTGCCTCCAGCTGCGCCACCTTCGCCTCCAGCTCTTTCTTGGCGGCCTCAGCAGCTGCGGCAGCGTCCTTTGCTTCCTTGAGCGCCCCGCCAATTGCTTGCTCGTGATCGGCAAGCTCCTCTTCGTGGCTGTCAAGGTTGACCTTGCACTGCGCCAACTCTCCCTCCTGCACAGATAGCCTCTCGGCAGCAAGCCGCTGCTGCTCTTCAACCTCAGCCTTCGCGAGGAGGAAGGCTTTCCTCTCCTCGGCGACTTGCTCCCGCTCCTCTGCCAAGCTCCGGAGAGTTTCCTGCCTGAGACCCCGGAGCTCCTCCGCGCGCTTCTCGATGTCGACTCCCGCCCTCGCGACGAGTGCTTCTCGGGATGCTAGCTTGGTTTGTCGGGCGCGGTAGAGCGACAGTAGCTTCCGCAGCAGCCGCTCCTCCTCAGACTCGCCGCTGCTGCTTGGCGCATCGACCAGCGCCAGCCCAGCAGAGGCGAGCACCTCCTCGTCAAAAGCTTCTCCTTCGACCGGCGCCCTGGAGCTTGACGCCCAGGGAAGCTTGATAAAGATACCGTCGCCGGCCTTCAAGTAGGCGCCGGGCTGGGGCTCTTCGGAGCCTGGCTCCGCGGCAGCAGCGGAGGGATCGGCGGTCGGCGCAGCACCTGGCGCTCCTGCGGCCTCAGGGCCGTCAGTGCGATCGCCCGACCCCTCGCCAGCTTCTGCGGCGGCAGCCTTGGCGGCCTCTTCGCCGGCGGGCTCATCAGCACTGGCCTCTTCTTCAGTGGCGGCGGCGTCGTCGTTGTTGCCGCGCGCGCCTTCCTCGCCGGCGTCCTCGGTTTCCATTGGCTCCGCAGCAGATGGATCTGAAGAACGAAAAAGAAAAAGGAAGAAAAGTCAAGAAAAAATCCAAGAAAGGGAATTCAGAAGAAGAAGAACCCAAGGGAAGATTTCAGGCAAGAAGATTACCTGTACTAGGATCTGCGGTCGCGGTCTCAACCGCCGGAGGATCACTGGTACCGTCCCTTGCCGGAGAACTGTCCCTTGCCGGGGAGTTCTCCCTTGCCGGAGAGCGCTCCCTTGCCGGGGACTCCTCCCTTGGCGGCGTAGTCGAAGCAGATGGCACTTCGGGAGCGGCTTCCGTGCCCTCCTGGTGAGGCTGTTCTGCTCCTACACAATCTAACAGTCAAGATATCAGCAAAGAAAAGAGCAATCATGAGCGCCTGTCAGCGAGAAGTAAACCATGTACTTACGCTGGGGGCTGCTTTGGGGAGTAGCTGTCGGGTCCGTCAAGGTGGTCTCAGACACACCACCTGCTGACACGGTGGGGTCATCTTCGATGACAATCACCGAGGGCTTGGCTCTCTTCGCCGCTCTATGGGCCAGCATCCTGAAAAGGAATGGGTTCAGATCGAAGCAAGTCAAATACAAGACAAGATAGCAATAATTGAAGAACAACGAGGACAACAAGGGGATCTTCTTCTTCTTCATCGTCGGAGCTGAGCGCGGAAAGATCGAAGTCCGGCTCGCCTCCGGTGCGGCGAGTAGGCTCCCTCGCCCGCTTGGCAGGGGCGGTGGCGGTGGACCGGGAGGATCCCCGCTCCAGTTGCCGCAGCAGCATGAGGCGCTCCCGCGGCAACATTGCTTGCCGCGGTAGAGCTTGTCGCACGGCTTGGCGGCTGTTGGCTCGTTTGCCGCCCCGCTATGTCCCCGGCCCTGCGGAGATGCCTTCTTGGTGGGGCCGGGGGCTCCGCCTACGGCAAGCTGTCTGAAGGCTCGGGCTCTTCCTCGCCGGGCTCGCTCGGCTCAGCTTCAGGGCCGACAAGATCTTCCTCGCCGGCAAACTCCTTGCGCTCGGCAAGGCTTGCCGCCTCTGCTGCCTCCGCCTCCTCCACGGTGAACCCAAACTCGCCCGCGGCAGCTGCTGCCGCAGCCTCTTCTGTCCTAGTGGCGATGCGCTGCAGCTCCGCGTCGGTAGTGTCGCGGGTGAGGCTCGTCTGTTCATCGGCGCGGACCAGCACTTCTACCAAGTCGTCGAAGAACGCCTGCACGACGTCATCCGCAGGTTCTTGCCAAGTTGGGGCGATTCCGTGCGAGTCGCACAACGGCATCATCGCGCGGATGCGGTCAAGTGAAGAATTGTTGCACAGCGGAACGACATTCCGCGGCAACATAAAAGGGTGCTGAGGGTCGCGCTTGAACAGCTCCAGAAGCATCGCGTCCAATTCCAAGACGGTGAAATTGAAATTGAGGCCCGGGCGCAGCCTCATGATATCCGCCGAGTTCTTGAACTCCCAGGCGGGTCTCCTCCTCTCCTGCAGGGGGGCGATGCGGCGGCGAAGGAAGTCTGCGCCAACTGCGCCTAAAGTAAGCCCGGCAAGCCTAAGGCGAAGGATCCGGGTGACGGCAATCTTCAGCCTGTCGTCCTCCGGGGCCACATTGCTCCAATCATTGCCGCGCGCTACTGGGGTTTGGCGCAGGGCGGTGAAAGGCTGCGGGTTCTCCTCAACGATCCAGCACCATTCTGCCCTCCACTCTTCCCATTTGCTGCGGAGCTCGCCCTCCAGATACGCTTCCTTCTTGCCAGTTCTCGAGATCCAAGCGATTCCTACGGCAAGGGGCTCTCCTCTCTCGACCCGGGGCATGAAGAAGTGGCAGAAGAGGGCTACATTTGGGTGGACTCCAACAAAGTTTTCGCACAAATGTGCGAAAACTGCCATGGTCAGAATGGCATTGGGGGTGAAGTCAAGAAGCCGGAACCCGTAGGTGTTCATAATGTCGCAGAAGAAATCAGAAAAAGGCGGCCAGAGCCCGCAGTAGAAGAACAGCGCGAAGAAGGGGTACCCGCTTGGAGCCAGTTCCGAAGCTGCGGCCGGGAGCACCCTCGTGCGTGGATGCGCTCGCGTCTCCGTTAACCAGAAGAGGTAGTAGTACTCCCTCAGCTCCTGCGCACCGAGCTGAGGGGGGAAGAGGGCCCGCTCCTTCCGCAGCGCCGCGAGCCGCTGCGCCTCGGCCGACTTCACGCCCTTCCCCTTGTCGGCTTTTGGAGCCATGGCGGAGGTGGTGGGGGAGATCGGCGGCATTGGTGATGCTGGTGGCAATGGGGGGCGGAGTGCTGCTCTCTTTCTACTTCGAGAAGAAGGGGGGAGCGGCGGAGATTTCTGGAGTTGGAGCAACAAACGGCGAGATGGGCGAACTACCCCTGTTTCCCCTGCTTATAAAGAGGGAGGGAGCGGACGTTTCGCCCTTTCGAATAAAGAAGCCACCCACGATCTCTCCCATGACGCCAAATTCGATGCGTGCCGTTAGGGAGGGCGCGGTGGATACGGAGCAAGATACGGCGTAACCCAGGCCGCGTGTGCCCTTGCCCTGTTTTGGGCCTGGCCCAACAGCGCTTGGCACCGTGTATGGCCCAGGCCCGGGGGCTCCTGTCAGTGTACTAGAATAGGGGTACCCTAGTACCCTGAACTTGTGCACGGGCAGTTGCAGCACCCCGCGGCAAGGCTTGCCGGGCGACCGCCAAGGTCCTCCGTGGCTCCCTTGGAGCCATTCCAGAACAAAGTATTCAAGCCAGGGAGACGAGGCCCCGGCAAGAGGATCTTGCCGGGAAGGCCAACCAAGGCATCCTAAGGAACTTGCCGCGACGCGCCACGCGTCCCGGCAAGGCAACAAGGCCCCGGCAAGAGGAGCTTGCCGGGAAGACCGACCAGGGCATCTCGAGGCCTGGTGGGCGACAGGCTTCCAGGCGTGACAAGACGATGGCCGCGGCAAGGCGCTTGCCGCGGCAGGCGGCCACTCTGTACCCACGCTCCAGCACATCCACCAACGTGTCGCTCTGGGGGCCTTTCCAGGTGCGCGTGGCGGGAGGCTGTGCAGCCAGCGGTGCGCGGTGGCATGCGAAGCTGACAAGACTGCCATCATGGCAAGCGGTGGCGCCCCTGACGGTCCTTTTTCTGCACTGTTTGGGCGACACAGATGGGCATTTAATGCCTTTGTCCCCTGCCGTCAGGGTTAGGTAGGATACACTGTACAAGTAACTGTACCAACCACCTCTCTTTTTACATTTGTATCCTTGTCTACGTTGCCACCTGTCGGTGACCCCTTTCGCGTATAAAAGGAGGCCCACGCGCAACGTAGAGGGGGTTCGGCTCATTCGGAAGCCAGAAAAACACTTAGCTCACCCTCGAGCAAAAACAGAATAGAATCAGACAAGCAGCAGTAGGAGTGTTATCTCTCTGGAGAGCTCCGAAGCTGGGTAAACTGCTCGTGTGCTTCGCCTCGATCCGCTCTTCGTGCGACCTCCGCCCCCCGCCGAACCGAAAGGGGCCACGGTCCGCCGGCCCCATAGGTGTTCGTGGATCAGTTTCCCTGACACGTGAATATAACATTGACTTAAGCCTCCCCAAAGCTAGAGAGATACTTTCTCCTTCACGAGGCCAAAAATTATATATACAATTCCGATCACGATGAACTAGATGCATAGGATTTTTTTTGATGAAACTCCAATTTCAAACGGTTCCAGTTCCAAGATCCAATATCATTGCATAGCCTATACCATGTCAATGCTTTTCCCTTAAAAGATAAGGGGAAAACCTTCTTCTTAGCTTCATCTCCGGGTAAACCTGCAAGCTTAAATAATCCACAAATTTCATACACATATATCAAGTGCATATCAAGATGTTCGGTTCCATCTCCTGTATAAGGATTAGCTAGGAGTTGCTCTAACATACCCGAAGGAATTTCAAATTCCACATTTTCAGTAGGTGCAGTAGGTTGAGGGGTAACTAATTGTGGTTCCAGTCGAGGTGAAGATACCCCGAATAAACCCCTCAAAGGATTGTTTTCCATAGTAGCAAGTGACAATAATTTGCAGCACGTAGTAATAATGTTTCCTTACCAATTTCCACTTACCAAGAGCGCTTCACTCCCCGGCAACGGCACCAGAAAATTGCCTTGATGACCCACAAGTATATGGGGTTAATTATAGCCCTTTTCGATAAGTAAGAGTGTCGAACCCAACGAGGAGCAGAAGGAAATGACAAGTGGTTTTCAGCAAGGTAATGTCTGCAAGTGCTAAAATTGTGAGTAGCGGAGTAGTTTGATAGCAGGATAATTTGTAACGAGCAAGTAAAAATAGTAGTAACAAAAGTGCAGAAAGGTAGCCCAATCCTTTTGAGGCAAAGGACATGCCAAAATAGTTTCTTGTAATAAGCAAAGTGTTCTTGAGGGTACACGGGAATTTCATCTAGTCACTTTCATCATGTTGGCTTAATTCGTGTTTGATACTTTGATAATTTGATATGTGGGTGGACCGGCGCTTAGGTGCTGTTCTTACTTGAAGAAACCTCCTACTTATGGTTAACCCTCTCGCAAGCATCTGCAACTATGAGATAAGTATTAAGAATAAATTCTAACCATAGCATTAAACTTTTGGATCCAATCGGTCCCTTACGGAATAGCGCATAAACTGGGGTTTAAGCTTTTGTCACTCTCGCAACCCACCATCTAATAACTACTCCACAATGCATTCCCTTAGGCCCAAATATGGTGAAGTGTCATGTAGTCTACGTTCACATGACACCACTAAGAGAATGGCAACATACATACCATCAAAATATCGAACACATATCAAATTCACATGATTACTTGCAACATGATTTCTCCCGTGACCTCAAGAACGAAAGTGACTACTCACAAATGATAAACATGCTCAAGATCAGAGGGGTATTAAATAGTGTAATTGATATGAACATATAATCTTGCTCCAAATAAACCATATAGTAATCAACTACAAGATGTAATCAACACTACTAGTCACCCACAAGCACCAATTTATTGTTTTGATACAAAGATTGAACACACGAGATGAACTAGGGTTTGAGAGGAGTTGGTGCTGTGAAGATGTTGATGAAGATAGCCCTCGCCAAGATGGGAGAGTTGTTGGTGATGATGATGATGATGATTTCCCCCTCCGGGAGGGAAGTTCCCCTGGTGGAATCGCTCCGCCGGAGGGTTAAAGTGCTCCTGCCCAAGTTCCGCCTCGAGGCGGCGGCGCTTCACCCCGAATGCCTCCCCCTATTTTTTCTAGGTCAAAATGACTTATATACCAGAAGATGGGCACCGGAGGTGGGCCGAGGAGGGCAGCACCCACCAGGGCGCGCCTGGGCCTCCTGGCGCGCCCAGGTGGGTTGTGCCCACCTGGTGGCCTTCCTATGATACTTATTTGCTCCAATATTTATTAAATATTCCATAAAAAATCCTCGGGGAGTTTAAGCTCATTGGAGTTGTGTAGAATAGGTGGTTTGACGTAGCTTTTTCAGGTCCAGATTTCCAGCTGCCAGAATTCTCTCCCTTAGTGCATACCTTGCATATTATGAGAGAAAAGGCATTAGAATTACTCCAAAAAGCATTATTATACAATAAAACAACATAAATAACAGTAGGAAAACCTGATGCAAAATGGACATATCACATGTCATCCGTCATCCGTTAAAGGTCGGAATTTCATACCTTGTCCTCAAGTGAAGTGTTGGATGAGTTTGTTGGTGTGAGAATCTTGGACAAGACCGCCGACAATGCGGTGATGCGCTCTCAACGGGTGAACAAACCAAACCTTGCTTTGAAGGCCAAGGCTAGTGTGGAAGAAGAGGATAAAGATGAAAAAGAAGAGAGTAACCCTGGAGATACAAAATATGATTATCATGAGCACATGGCTCTCGCTTCAAGGCAATTTTGGAGAAAGAAGAACTCAAGGCTCAACTTCAACAAGAACAACTCAAGTGGCACCAAGGGCAAGAAACGTGTGAGAACATGCTATAATTGTGGCAATGTGAGCCACTTTGTTGTGGAGTGCCCTTACGAGAAGCGGGAAGACAATGGTGGCAAGCTTATCCGAAAGGACAAAGCCAAGTCCTTCCCCAACAAGAACAACTTCATCAAGAAGACTCCTCCCAAGGGTTGGTGGCACAAGAAGAGTACAATGAGGATGATGATGATGATGAGGACGGTGAGGCGATAGCCATGGCCTCCATTGCCATTGCCACAACTCCACGGGTGTCCCTCTTCGACTCACCCAAGGAGAACATCACCGCCAAGTGCCTCATGGCCAAAGCCACAAATAAGGTAACCCCCAACATAAAAACTACCATCACTACTAATCCTTCCTTGACAGAGTGAATTGACGAAAGTGAGGGGTCTAATGAGGAATTAAATGAATTTGAGTCTTTTATGAGTAAGCTCAAGGGTAAATCCAAGACGAACTTTGTTGCTCTCTTGGAACAACTTGGTGAAGCCAATGACATGACCGAGGCTCACGAAGAAACCATCTCTAAGATGGAAGGACATAGTCATGACTATGCCGATGAGATATTGGATCTCTCTAATGCGCTTGAGGAAGAGCGTGGTCATCGTTTGGCCCTTGAGGAGTCACACAATGGTGATCATGCTAAATTAAGGAAAGATCTTGGTCATGCTCTTGTTGTATCTCGTGTGCTCAATTCTGAGAAGGCTAAACTTGGGGTTGACCATGCTAGAACCAAGGAGGAGTTTGATAAACTTGACAAGGCTCACAAGGCCTTGAATAGTGCTCATGCTAGCCTCAAGGAGTCCCATGATCAACTCCAAGTGAAGCTAACCAAGGAGAAAGCCACTTTTCCTCATATGGTCTTAATTGATAATGAAAATGCTACTAACCCATGTTGTGAGTGTTGGGAACGTAGTAATTTCAAAAAATTTCCTACGCACACGCAAGATCATGGTGATGCATAGCAACAAGAGGGGAGAGTGTGTCCACGTACCCTCGTAGACCGAAAGCGGAAGCATTAGCAAAACGCGGTTGATGTAGTCGTATGTCTTCACGGCCCGACCGATCAAGCACCGAAACTACGACACCTCCGAGTTCTTGCACACGTTCAGCTCGATGACGTCCCTCGTACTCCGATCCAACCGAGTGTCGAGGGAGAGTTTCGTCAGCACGACGGCGTGGTGACGATGATGATGTTCTACCATCGCAGGGCTTTGCCTAAGCACCATTACGATATTATCGAGGAGGACTATGGTGGAGGGGGGCACCGCACACGGCCAAGAGATAAATGATCAATTGTTGTGTCTATGGGGTTCCCCCTCCCCCATATATAAAGGAGTGGAGGAGGGGGCCGACCAAGGGGGGTGGCGCGCCCTAGGGGGGGAGTCCAACTCCCACCGGGAGTAGGACTCCCCCCTTTCCTATTAGGAGAGGGAGAGGGAAGGAAGAGGAAGGAGGGAGGACGGAAAGGGGGGGCTGGCCCCCCTCCCAATTCGGATTGGGCTTGGGGGGGGGGGGGCGCCCCCTCCCTTGCTCCTTTCCCCTCCTTTCCACTAAGGCCCATTAAGGCCCATATACCTTCCGGGGGGTTCCGATAACCTCCCGGAGCTCCGGTATTGTCCCAATCTCACCCGGAACCTTTCCGGTGTCCAAATATAGTCTTCCAATATATCGATCTTCATGTCTCGACCATTTTGAGACTCCTTGTCATGTTCGTGATCACATACTGGACTCCAAACAACCTTCGGTACATCAAAACACATAAACTAATCATATAATTGTCATCTTACTTTAAGCGTGCGGACACTACGAGTTCGAGAACTATGTAGACATGACCGAGACACGTCTCTGGTCAATAACCAATAGAGGAACCTAGATGCTCATATTGGCTCCTACATATTCTACGAAGGATCTTTATCGGTCAAACCGCATAACAACATACGTTGTTCCCTTTGTCATCGGTATGTTACTTGCCCGAGATTTGATCGTCGGTATCTCAATACCTAGTTCAATCTCGTTACCGGCAAGTCTCTTTACTCGTTACGTAATGCATCATTGCGTAACTAACTCATTAGCTACATTGCTTGCGAGGCTTATATTGATGTGCATTACCGAGAGGGCCCAGAGATACCTCTCCGACAATCGGAGTGACAAATCCTAATCTCGAAATACGTCAACTCAACAAGTACCTTTGGAGACACCTATAGAGCACCTTTATAATCACCCAGTTACGTTGTGATGTTTGGTAGCACACTAAGTGTTCCTCCGGTAAGCGGGAGTTACATAATCTCATAGTCATAGGAACATGTATAAGTCATGAAGAAAGCAATAGCAACATACTAACACTACAAAAAAAATACACTTCCGTGATGATATGTGTTTGTCACAGTAGGTCGCGTTTTCTGTCATGCATGTACATCCATGATGATTTTATGACAGAATCAAGATAGTCATACCTGTGCTGTCGTAGAAGTGTTCCATGACATTACCAAAATTATCATCACGGAAGTGTCCACTTCCATGACGATAAATAATGCGTCACAGAAGTGCTTTCGTCAAGGGTGACCGACACGTGGCATCCACCATAACGGAACGCCGTTAAGCTATTGGGTTAGGTTTTGGATCCGATAACCCATTAACAGCCCCGACCAATGGGGATTTTTCACGTGTAAAATCATCATTGGTTGGAGGAAACACATGTCGGCTCATCGTTGGGTCAAATGTCATCCACTCATTGGACAGAAGGCGCCTATGATACGCCGACATGTGGCATGGCCCATCAAGTTTAAATGGGCCGGCCCAACTAAAGGCCCACAAGATTTTGCGGACCATAATGGGCCGGCCCACCTAAAGGCCCATGAGATTTTGCAGACCATAATGGGCTGGCCCAGCTAAAAGCCCACAAGATTTCGCGGGGCATAATAGGCCGGCCCATGTAAAGGCCCATAAGGTTTTTGTGTGCCATAATGGGCCGGCCCAGGTAAAGGCCGACAAAATTCTTGCGGATCATAATGGGCCGGCCCAGCTAAAGGCCGACGAGATTTTGCTGACATTAATGGGCCGGCCCAACTGTAGGCCCACAAGATTTTGAGGACCCTAGTAGGCCGGCCCATTAATTGGCTGCCATGTTTTGGGCCAAATGCCGACCCATATTTGATCTGGTCCATTAATGGTCTGCCACGTTCCGGGCCTAATAATGGCCCATATAAGATCTGGCCCGTTAAAAGCCTCCCACTTTCTAGGCCAAATCACGGCCCAATCAGGTCCGGCCCTTTAAGAGGCTTTGGGCTCAATTATGGCCCATATCAGATTCGGCCCGTTGACTAGATGCTATGCTTTTGGGCCCACTTGCTAAAGGCCCATTTAGTAATTCGGCCTGATATTAGTTTCGGCCTATTAAGGGCCCATTTAACATTTCGGCCCTATATTAATTTCGGCCTGTTAAAAGCCCGTCATATAGTTGGGCCTAACTATGGCCCTGATTGCATCCGGCCTGCTCGCAGCCGATATCTGATTGGGCCAAACAGGGACCGAGACAACTTTTGCGTGTTAAAAGCCCGTGATTTGATTCGCACAATCATGGGCCGGGGTCCATTTTGGGCTGCTGCCGGTCCGTGAGCTATTCGGCACGTTTCAGGCCCAAACTACTTCTCAGCCTCCTAAAAGCCCATTGAGTTTTCTTGCGAAAAGAGGGCCGGGGGTTACTTGGCCTATTAAAGGCCCGAATCTACTAGTGGGCCAGTTTGACGGGGCCCATGATGCGGATCATACATCGTGATTGCATGACGGCCCGATTATGTACCGTAATTTTACGGTTTGGCCGGTTTACTGCGAATACAGGATATATATATACAGTAAAATAACTACAGCATCGTGAATAAGAAAAAACCTAGACTATACAATAAAGAAATTACGGCATATTACATCCACTGGGCATCAAAGTTCGCCACTATGATAATAAAGCACAAGCAGATAACAGATTACATACACTGGGCATCAAAGATCGCCACCAGTGCAAATAAACACGCCGACAAAATAATATACAAAACCGACATCACTTCAATAGAGTTCAAGAAAGGTTAGCCCTGCTAGGGAGCTGCAGCGCAAGCACCTGAGCAAGATGATGAGACTGCGCTTGTTCAACACTTATATCTTCCTCACTCTGAAAGATAAACAAGCAGACAGATGACAAGTTTTGCACATAAAAGTATCAGTGCTGACGATTCATCACATTTCTTACTGACGAATAAAGTGACACAATTTAAAATTGCATTAACACAATATGGTATTGTTCAGATCAAGACATGGCAGGAAATGACATTGTGAAGGAGTTGGCAGCTTCACGACACCACTGGATTGCAGAGCAAGAACTAATAAGTATCAATGGTTAGTGTGTTGTCAATTTATCCCATTTCAGATTGACAAATAAAGAGACGGTTTAAATAATAGTAGAATGATATGGCATTGTTCATAGTTAAGACATTGCAGAATATGACATTGTGCTGTAGTGGGTAGGTTCACCACACCATTGGACTACAGATGAAGAACAGAAGCATACATGCAGTGCAAAAGAAGTTCACTTGCTCTGTATAGTTTAATTTACATGGTATGAAGAAGGAACTTGGTTGTGCAACTGAAAACTTAAATTGAGAAGGACAAACTTTTGTTTATGAACTACATAATAAACTTTAAACATGCAATTTGATGCAAACACCAAAAATGAACAGCTGTTGCAGTCATGCCTAACCAAATATACACAACAAAGTTTGAAGGCTTGAGAAGGACAAACTTACAATACTGGTGAAGACAGGCTCTATAAAGCCCTTTTCCATGCTGATGGGGGGGGATTCAAGAAGTTTAGCACAGAACCTTATTCTACATTTTGTTAAGAGTAAATATAGATGTGATAATATATGAAAAAATGGAGAATATTTAAGATAAGATGAAGAGTGATGCTACATAACCAAGTAGCTATAAATGTATGTGTGGCGATACAGGAAAAAGGCACAGCCAAGAGCAATGCACAGCTAAACTTCTTCAGTACCAACCTTATGGTAAGAGTAAATATAGATCTGATGTGTAGAAAATGGAGGGCAAAGGAAAATAAGCTGCATAGTGATGGTACATGAACAACTACCTGTCAATATAAGTACACTGATAAAGGACAACATCTACTTACAAGAACAATGCAGAGCAAAAAAAATTCATTGCCATTGGATATATTCTACACTAATGTAACCATTCATATAGATCAGATAATTTGGAGCGAACAATTGATAAGCAAGCTATCATGCATATTGCTGTCACATAATGAACAAGGTATGTATGCAAGTACAGTGATACAGGACAACAGGTACTAACAAGAGCAAAGCAGCGGGCAGCATATTTGTGATATCCTGTCGTTCTTTTCAAACCGGAATTCTTCTTCGAGCAAATTTCCTGCAAAAAAGATCCGTAAGGCACATGCAGAAAAGTAGAAGTTCAAATTTTCATGTGATTTCATAGACAGTACCTCATCCTGGGAACAAGACCAGTGCATAACAAGGTTTTTCCATTCAATGTCTTCTAAATTTAGCACAGGAGACTTCACCGAAAATCCGTTTATAGACTTGCCATCAAAGTGTGATTTCCTCAGGTAACACCGATACCGCTTCATCGAAAAAGCACAAGCAAGCTTTGCTCGTCATGACTATCCAGATTGACTCTCGCCTAGTTACAACAATGTAATGTAAATCATCGATGTGTTCGATCAGCAGAAAACAGGAAAATACTAACCATGAATAATAGCACTTACACGTAAGTTGGACAGGAAGATGTGAAAATGGTGTTTGTCTTCACTATAATCTTCCCATGTGGGAATATATGCATGTAGTCCCTAACAACATTGAAAGCATTGTCTTTTAAACTGGGAATAAATGGAATGGGGTTCCAATCTGCAGGAATTGGCCATCTCTGCAGTTGGGATAGGTCTTCGGCTGGTGGATTTGCTGTACTTTTTGCTGGAGTGGGATTTTTTTGTGGTACGGCTAGTGCTATGGCAAATGAAATCGGTATACCTTTTGCTGGAGTGCAGGTCCTGTGTGGTGGGGCTAGTGGTGTGGCCAGTGAAGTATGGGTACAGTCTGCTGGAGTCAGTCCTATGTTTTGTGTCACTGGTTGTACAACCAATATAAGTGGGGCGCTGTCTGATTTCTCCGGTACCACCATGTTTTTCAAGGACTTTGCTAGTGCTCCTTCAGGTTCGGCAATCACCCTCTTCCTTTTTGATGTCTGATGCACAAGAACATCATTTGAGTGAGAAAACATGGTATGACGATAGATGGAATATGTATTCATAATGGATGGGCATGGCATCTCGAGTTATATGAAGAGTAAACTAAGCAGATGGTGGTACAACAAAGTAGAAGAAATGCAAGACAACATATGCAAGATACGTGCAATCAATAAAACCTTGCCAAATTAGAACAGACACCTTGATGGGTGAACAGGACAGGCCATCTGCCTTTGACTCCTCGAGGTTAGAATAGTCATTAGGATGATATTCTGAACAAGAATCAATAGGTGGGGAGCGTACGAGTTTCATTGCTTCCAGAATGGCACTCAATGCCTTGGTGCCAATTTTGTAAGTCATTGCAGTGTTCCACAATATTCTTATGATGCGCGGATTCTGATATTCACTGTAATTGCGTATAATATCTGAGAACCATGAAAACATAAATAGTTGTGAGATTATCTTTGTAATGCAGATGATATTCTAATATAGGGGCGCCACTGTAAACACTTATGTGCTATCACTGGATTCTGATGAGAGAGCTCATGTGTGCTGTAATATGGTGCGTGCATTTATATAATCTGGCACAAGTACACAAAAAATAGGCTCCAGAAGTAAGGATAGCTGGCAGATGATAGGTTCATAATATACTGTATAGAGAATTTATTGCCAAACCATGATAACAAGAGCACACGGCAACTAGGCAGATCATAGTGTACATAACAGGGGTACACTATAACCACGATATATAAATCGTGAAAGTGGAACTGGCTTGAAAATACGGTGTTGTATTGCCGCTAGTAATTGAAAGCCTATCGATCACGTACAGGCCAGCTCTATCGAACATGGTAAAGAAGAGCAAGCAGATTTTGGATAATAAAATGTTGGTTGCGCAGTGCCCACACATGATGAACCAGAGCGCATTAAGAATGCAACTCCCAGCTGTCTCTCGACCATTTCAGGCAGTTGGATGAAGATCCTACGTCTCCTAACCCTTCTTCTTCCTCGTCCCTGATTCTTCCCATACAGAACATCGCACGGGCCGCCGTCCCCCACCGCCTGTGTTCCTCCACCACCCCACCCCCATTCGCGCCCCAACCCCCATCCGCGTCGAGTTTTCTTCGTTCGGCGAGGCCCCACAACCACCCGAGCCCCTTCGATCGCACTAGCGAACTCCGGCGAGCTCTGAAAAATCGACTGACCCAATTTTGAAATTTAGTCTACTGTGATTTAACTAGTGTGGAATATAAAAAGGGAAAACCATAAGCATTGAGAGTATAGTCTTGAGCGTGCCATGGCGGATCTGAAGGTGCAAACCGGACAAAGGCAAATTCGCAACCAAGACAAGAAATCAGAGTAAAGCAGTGGCGATCTACTTTCTTGCTGTGATAAATAAGTTGAGCAGATACGAAAGAGTACCGCCTCTGGTGCGGCGCCGTGTACGCATCTGCTGAGAATTTGACGGTGCTACGGTAGCGATGGCTGTCGGTGGCGTGGAAGCAGATCTAGGAGGGTAGACGGTGGCGGCAGGGCGCGGTGGACGAGACGGTCGTAGGAGCGGCGCCAGCAAGGTGGACGATAGCGGGGATGAAGCGAGAGGACGGGATGCAAGGATCCTGGTCCGAAGGCGTGGATGAGAGAGGTCAATCTCTTCTAATGGACAACATCATCGGGGTATCAGCTCCGACATGGTGGAGGAGGACGGCGGTGGATGGGGTGGCGGACGGCGGCGGACGGAGGAGGGTGGGGTGGAGAGGGTGTTTTGGTTCCCACGGAGTACGAATGGGGAAAAGGGAGGTAGAGAGGAAGGGGGGAACCATGTATTCAGGGCGCGCTTGTCTCAAATGCGAGGAAGTTAACAAACTTAGCCCCCTTTTCAAATTGCTACTACATCACAACAACATTAGTCGGTTGGGGATAGGACGGTAATCTCGCATACACCGAATATTTGCCGACGAGAGTTTGTTTTTGGTGCCCATCGTCTATGAATATGAATCGGGGAGGGAGTCGATTTCGGCCGAGGCCACACTGTGTTTTGGCGCCCACCGTGTATGAATCCGGGTGAGAGGCGGTTACGTCACATTTGGGTGAAATTACAAACCTACCCCTATCGAAACCTATAGAAATCCAGCAGATAGGCTTTGCGTGGCAGGGATAGGCAGTAGTGATTTCCGTCTCACAGATTTTGGTTTCGGGCGGTTACTGCAACTTTCCCCGCTTTGTTCAAATTTTGCGGAGTGCACGTTTACCGTGCCAACTCAATTCGAATCCCATTTGTATTCTATTTTTTTTCCAGGTGGGATCCATTTTCAATTGGAATTACATTCTATATACATCATTTTTTTATATATACTTCCAAAAGCACAACACCATTTATACATAAATATGGTTTACAAATGGCATGATCTCAGATTCATAAGGTTGTATCCATCAATTTGAATTTTCAAATATTTGAAACCACTTTATGTTGAAATCCAATGTATGCATTCCTCGCTAACTGTCTCCAATTAATGTGTGTTTCATGCGGGTTTTTTTAACTTCTCAAACATGTATAATGTGTTTCACACACACAACATATAGTGTAATCCCGTTTAGACATTAATTGCATATAAACCATGCATTGTTTGTAATTGAAGAATCTAATGGATCACCAATATTTATAAACTATATAAAATTACACGTGTGCCCAAATTCAAATGAATATGCATGTTTGATACACCAATTTGCTTATGATATTATCGATGTCGTGATCTCCAGTTTAAATATTTGAATCCCCTTTAATCTAGATATTCGTCTCATATAGCTATCACTCATGCTTATATAGGACTATCTCTCTGGACCTATACGCGTTCATCGTCTCTCAGGCATCTCTCGTGCTACCTGTATGTCGACAATGACCTTTTATCTTCGTAACACACTGACGGTACTCTCTCTCTCGACCTTCATCACTCTATCTCTCTCTAAGTATATCTCGCTCCCTGCTATGTGTCTCTAACTATGATTCTCCATGTGGAATCTCTTTCTCTCACACAAACACAAAACTTTGTCTCCCGGGGTCTCATTTCTCTCTACTATTCCCATGTGTTCCACTCGCACACCCCTCATACAGAGATGTCTTTCGCTCCTTAGATATGAGAACCTACGACTCTTCCTCTTCAACATATCTTTCTCACACACAAACACAAACTCTATCTCCCAGGGTCTCATATTTCTCCATTGTTCTCTTGTATGTCGCTCACACACACCTTCTCTCCCTAGAGATATCTTGCATTCCCTCATATGTCTCTCTAGCTATCACTCTCGTTGTGAAATATCTTTCTCTCTCGCAGACACAAAACTCCGTCTCTCTGGATCTCATTTCTCTCTGATATCTGTTTGTATGTGAATCACATGCACCCTCTCTCTATCTCTCTCACACCCACACACATAACCCAGCCTTCTGATCCACTCGACTCCTATCTCTAACACACACTAGCTAGCATCTTTATCTTTCTATTTATCTGTTTCTCCATCAACCTTCTTTCTCGCCCTCACTCTTGATTCCTATCACACACACTACATATGTTTCTCTCTACATGCAGTCAAGTGCCCTCTAACACACATATATAACTTCACCCTTTGAACCACCCGACGGTCATCTCCAACACCCAAACTAATGGATTTCCCTCTAGCTACCATCTCCATCTCTGTATCTATCTTTAGTTTCTCCGTCAACATTTCTTTCTCGCACGGAGTCTTGCTTCCTATCACCCACACTATATATGTCTCTCCATACATATGCATTCATAGGTTGATCTCTTTTGCACAATCGTTGCGCCTCACCCCCTCTGCTCGCCATAGATGCATGCTCTAGCCCACACCACTATCTCTTAAAGACAAAAACACATGCTCAATTGTCGGGCCTTCTTCCCTGCATTCTCACATGCATGCATATTGTCATACCGACCCGTCTCTCCCATGTCATTGATCTTATGACTTATGTCTTCTTTCTTTTATCTCGATCATGCGCGCGCACACACACACATCCCACGTATACATGTATACCTCTCACACATGCACACTCAAGGTCTGTATGTCTCCATACATAGTTAATTACCCTCAATCCTAACGCCACATTGAATCGTTCTCCTCTTTTGTGCACATAACTTCCGCCTTGATGGGTAAAACACACACTCACAC